>NC_056739.1:1068475784-1068697348 GCF_019279795.1 Protopterus annectens
TAGACATTTATGATATAAAAAAAGGAAACACTAAAAATGCATTATACAGACACACAACAGAATAGCGCTTGTCACACTTTTAAGCTTGCTATCATTACAAGGTGTACATTAATCCTAGGGGAGGTACTGTTAAGCTACTACTTGAAGAAAAGGAAGAAGTTTGGCAATTAAAGATTAATGGTAGCAACCCCTCAGGTAGTAATGATCAGGTATCTTTGAAACCCATTTTAAAGTCTAGGGCTTGACAATGTTTCACCCCTAATTTAGACATAATTTAGATATTTTATACATTTTTCAAACTTTGTATATTATCTATGTTATTTATAACTTATGTAATATTGTATTTTTTAGGATTTTAGCACTTGTCATATATGTAAGTTTTTATAAGCTTTATATTGTTCCAAGTCTAATTTATACTTAATCTGCTAGTACAATGCAAGTTTTGATTTACATTTTTAACTAAAATATATCATTTTTTAAGTCATACATTTTATATAAAAAAGCACATTAGCTTCTTAATTACTTTGATTAATTGTTTAGAACAATTGTTACATCACTTCCTGGCTTGCTGTTTAGTTCCTGTGGCTATAAATGACTGTGTATCATTCTTTTTAATTAATCTGATCCAAGCCCAGTTAATCGCGATGAAAGCACTCATTCTGTTTGTGTTTTGATGCAATAAAGTAGAGTACTACATCTTATATGGGAGTCTTTATGGTCTTTATCCACTAGCCTGAATTGCCGTGCATTACTGTGAAGTTTTGGTTGCTTTTCGTTCACTTACAGACATTTACTTGAGGAATACCCCACTGATGGGCAATGTCCTGAGACACATCTCTGTGAAGCATCCATTCATGAAACTGTTATGGACCTGCTCAGAAAGTCCACCACAACACTCTCTTCAGACGGAACATAAAGTCACCAGATATTGTACAGCCAGATCTCAAACCTGAAGAGCTAGTCTACACAGATGGTAAGACATTGTCCCCCTTGCTTGCTGATATAACACGTTACTGTGGTATTGTCTGTAAAGATTTTGAGGGGCCCTGGAAGGAACAGAGAATGGAAGGCCTGAAGGGTGAGAAGAGTAGCGGCTGAAAGAAGCTACACAGACACACACACACACACACACACACACACACACACACCTGAGGCATCTCAACAGCTCCTGAGAGGGGACTGGAGGCTGAAAAGGAAGCTTTGGGGTTGACAGACAGTTGACGAATCCATCACTGAAGCTCTAGCTTGAGGCATGGAAGAGGAAGAACCAAAAGGTCCAAAGGATAGGAATGTTTAAGCCAGACTGACTTTAGGAACCACTGTAGTTTTCTCATATGAAACCTGGCTACAGGAAGCATAGGAATAATAGACGCCATGAACCCCAGAGTCCTTAGAAACTCCCTATCTGTGATGGAGACCAGAGAAAAAAGGGACTGTAAAAATAAAAATCAATCATAGTTAAAGCCTTGGGAGAAGGCAGGGATGCCAGCATAGGAACAGTCTGGAGCCTGCATCCAAGAACAACATGATCTGAGAAGGAGTCATGTAGGAGTTTTGGAAATTCACTGCAAACCCTAAGCTATGCAAGAGGCAAACAGCATAGTGAAGGTGCTGAAACAAGGTCTCTGAAGAGGAAGCCTGAGTGGGCAGGTCATCCAGATAAGGAAAGATTTGTACTTCCCTTATCCTGCAAAGGGCATTTGCTGAACACCATTGGGGCATTAGTAGAAGCCAAAGGGCAAAGCAGAGAGCTGAAAGTACAAGAAGAAACAGAAAAATGTAAAACTTTCCTGAAATAGGGATGAATGGGAATATGGAGAAAAGCATCCTTAAGATCCAGAGTGACCAGGAAAGTCTGAGGTAGAAAAGGAAGTAAGGTTTGAAGGGATAGCATTCGAAATATAGGGAACTTTTAAAAGGCATTAAGCTGGGAAAGATCCAGAATGGATCTCCAGGTGCTTTTTTCAAGGGAACCAGAAACATTCTAGAATAAAACTTTTCCCTTTTGATGAGCAGAAAACGCCTGGATGGTGCCTTGAGAGAAAAGGCTCTGAAGAACCTCCAGAAGAAAACAGCAGCTGTTCCTGAGAAGGTTGAGGAATGCCCAAAAAAGCAGGAATGGATTTCCAAACATGTAATACCCCTGATGAATGAGGGATAGAACCCAAGAATCCTGACTGATTCTTCACAAACTGTAAAGGGAAAGACAAAGAAAAAGAGAACTTGGCTTAGAATGGAGGGAAGAAGATAGGCAGAACACAGCTTGTCTGGAAAAGGAGGCTTCTGAGCTGTAGAAATCTGAGGAGACTTAGCAGAAGCCCTTCTAGAACTCTTTTTACCTTTGGGAGGAGGGCAAGACTGTCTACGTAGAAAGGCAGACTTGATAGGATAATTCCTCTGTAATTTGGGAACCGAGAAACAAAAATATACTTTAATTCTTGCACAACCTTAACTTTCTCCTGAACAGACTTGGCTCAGCAGCTGCAGAGCCAAAACAGATTTTTATTGTCAAGAGGAGCAGCCATCAAGTTGTCCTTAATATCATCAGGCAAAGGCTACAGGTGAAGCAAAGAATAACGCTTTAGACAGCAGCTCTAGAAGCATCAGCTGCATCATAACTACATTTAATGGAATGGCACTCTGCTTGAGAAGAGGACTCCAACAAAGAGAGGGCCAAAGCCTTCCCCTCAAAAACTGGAAGGTGTGAAATAACTTAAACCCAGAGATAAAAGGGCTAAAACATACTTGGTCATATGGGTCGGAAATTCATAACCCGAAAGGCCAGAACAGCAGCAGTGTACACCTTTTTTCCCAAATCTTTCCAATGTTCTACTGTCCTTATCAGAGGGAAGCAGCTTAGTAGTCAGCAAATGCTTGGAAAGCTATCAGAAAAAGAAACAGGAGTCAGCATAAAGACACTTGTAAAGAAATTTACAATCATCAAGCACCTTATAAAACCGGTCAGGTTTTTTAGGGCAGGGGATTGGGAATTGGGAGGCTGAGAAGCTGCTGAAAATGCGTCCAACAAAGCAGCAAGAACAGGATTGACCAGCAGAGGACTTATAAGACTCCATTTGGAGGAGTTCATAATACCTTTTCTGAACTTCAGAAAGCTGGGTACAGTCCCACTTAAAAAAATCCATCATACAAGAGACATAATCCACACAGAAAATCTCCTCAAAAGGGCAGTTTGGAATAGGAGTGCTCCTCCTCAGAGCCATAATCCAATTGAGAGGGAATCTGGGAGGAATAGGGTAAAGACTCTTCATCAGAGTCCAAGTCCTCAATGGAAGAGTCCTGATCCCTAGGCCGCTTAAGAGTAGGAGGACCAAACGAGTGCAGGAACAGAGACTTCCTGAGTGGGCTTCAAAGCCATAAGAGCATTACACAACTCCTGTGCAAAATCCTGCCATTCATGCAGAATATCCTTAGCAGCAGGAATAATATACTTAGTCTTCCACTTCTTCTTTAAAGGGACATCCGCCCTAAAAAATCATAGGAGGTTCGGACCCCTGCTGACAATCAACATAGTGGAATCTCCTCCCAACAAGAATCTGAGGAACAGCCCCTCAGTCGCTCAGATATCAGCCTTGGTTCTCCCTGAATATCTGAAACAGACGACATTTGCAGAGCCGCCAAAGAAGTGCAAAGAGCCGGATCCATGCAGGCCTCCGAAGTGTTTGCAGCAGAAGAATCTGACAGACAAACCGGATGATCCTTCTAGCTTTCACCAGCCTCGAGATAGACATCTAGGGGAGGCGGTACAGTAGCAGACTCCAACCTAACTCTTTTGGCCTTGTCAACAGACGTCTGACCCTTGGGCCAGGACAATTCCGCCACTGTATCCTGCACCAACAACTTAGCTGGTTTTCCATTCCGATGGATAAGGAGGAGAGACAATTATAGGAGTTTTAGGGACAAACGCCTGACAAACAGGGAACGATGTATGGTCGTGAGAAGCACCCAAGCAAAATAAACACTGTTTATGATGGTCCCTATGGAAAATCTGTCTCCCACACTGGCATTTTCCCTTTCTGAAGGAAAAGTAATCCCACAACAAAAAATAAAAGGCAAGATAGAATACAAATCCCCAATGGGGCACTTATCTGAAATGGCTTGGTAACCAGTAGACGAAAGAACAATCAAACCGATGATCGAACATGATGTTCGGACTGGCAGAAAAAGAAGTTCTGAGGAAGGTACATCCACATGTCACCTTTATGCCTTATGCCGTGAGCGGGAAGCATAAATGTGAAGCAAGATGTTCTATTACAATCTAAGGCTTTGGTATATTGGCAAAGCATGAGGCTACCCTTGGCAGGGAATCCCTAGTATAATGAATGCCGCAACAATGAAATGAAAGGACATCTGCAGGGATCTTAATTTAGCCTTGTTCTAATGATGCATTTATGTACCAAAAGTAGCCAACTCTTTGGAGGATAAAATCACAGGGATTTTCTTCACTACATTAGAAGTATTAGACATAATCCCCAATCTGGCATTAAACTTCCACTAGACAGTCACTACCTATTTTGCTACTGAAGTTATAGTAAATGTGCTGGTTGGCAAACCTAGCTTAAAGTCTTACCCAGTCTCATATCCTTATGTCCCCTCCCTCAAATCTTTTAATACTCCTATTAACTTCTAGAATCTGGTCCGCAGTGATATTACCTAAACTAAAACGGCTTCATGAGCACAGATATTACACCAGGCTCCAGTTTTCACAGCTACATTACTGCTGAACCCCTAATTAAATGTTTTAATCTCAACTCCTGTACTCTCAATCTCTCCGAGTATGTGCCTGTAACAGACCTTGGAAATTACTATCATTGCTAGTGAAACTAATACATCTGTAAAAATCACAGAAATGATTTTAATCAATCTCCATGAACAATGAAATTGGTAACTTACAAACATGTGATCTCAGTCAATACAGTTTTGTGAAGGATAGGCCTTTCTTGCTTAATTTGACAGACTCCCAAAGAGAGTCTGATGCTACTGATGGGGCCATTCTATTCTTACTGCTTAATCATGATCATTCGATTTCTCATGCAAGCATCACTGATAAACTTACCAGTTTGAATATTAAGTTCTCTATTACTAGACAGACTGATGACAGGCTGTAGTATTATAAACAAAGGGTTACTATTATGCTTTTACATCCAATAGAAGAGTCACTAATGAAGTTCAGAGTTCCAAGCTGGATCCCCTTCTCTCTGGAATCTGCAGTCATCCATAAACCTTTTCTTTTGCATCAGAGAAGTAAACTGGGTGCCATTACTAAATGCCTCCCTAAGCAATAGCTGGCTCACCAACCTCCTTGTACTGATTCAACGAACTTGTGCCTCACTAGTGCAACTCTTCAAGTGAAAAACAAAATAAAAAAATAAAAAAACAGCTTTGGATTACTATAGGAATCCTCCAATCATGCCCCACCAAATCCACATCCTCCAGCTCTCAACTACACAGCAAAAACACATCCACGTCTTTGGCTTGACTGGCTATATACAAGTATGAAAGCCAACCCACAGCCCCCAGCAAAAAAAAAAAGGGGGAAGGGGACTCAAGTGACTTTCTGTATAGGCATTTCAATACAGAAAAATTTAGAGCTCTTGATCATGCCCCCTTAACACTTTACACACGGGTGATTTCCCCTCTTCACCCCCACCTTCGCAAAGCTACAGCTCATTCAACATAAAGGGATACATAATTATCAGCAACTGATACACCTGACAATGACCTTAAAATGTGTAGCTAGAGTTAGGGTACCAATTCTTTTCCATGGACTATCATACACCTGTTCGAGATTCAGCTACCTTCAACAATGATAAAGTTAAAAAGAAACATTTTTTCCATTGCCCAGTTAATCATCAAACAGGTGTTAGTCTCCACATATTCCCCCCTTACTAGTTCCATCATTGAACTAACACGCCAACTAGCATGTATCTTACCAAAAAGATGTTCCATAGTGAAAGACCACAAAAGACTGGGCTATCAGGCTAGATTAAATATTTTTCTCTACTTTTTTTTCTTTTGTTTTATATGGACTCCTATTTGGAGGTCTATGTCTTGCCTTTTGGGATAAAAAATATTGTTTTAATAAATCTTCTCTACCCCAAAAATACCAGCAAAAGTAAAACACTCACTCCAATATTTTTGACTTGCATCACAACATAAATAGGGCTTCTTGGAGGGTTAATTTTATTACCAAAAGGATTCTCTACATATGGAACAAGCCTTCCTCCTTGCATGTTAAAGGGTACAATACTTAGCCTCTTTAAAGTTAAGACCCAGTAACTGCAGGAGTTCATAAACTTATCCCAGAGATTAGCAATATGCCTTAAAAATAAAGGGTGCTATTGCTCCTAGGGTGCATGGGCTAGGCTATATATGAGACTGTATAGCATGGAGGGTGGTGATTACTCTCAGGCATTTGGAAAAAAACAAAATCAGTTAAGAACTACAGCGGGGGCGAGACATGACCTTAACAAATGTCAAGCAACCCCTACTTAAGTTGTTGAGTCTATTGCTACACTTTAAAATCTACCAGTATGGACTAGCAAATAGCAGCAAAATAGAAGATTTGGTTCTGCCTGCTGTCCATACTGATAAGGTGTCCCTTCCACTTAAAGTAGCTAAAATAACAGATGTGTGTTCACCTGCCTTTTCTCTGCCTTTTCTCTGCAGGATATGAACTCTGAAACTCAAATTTATGTTACTATTCAACGACTTCAATCCTCTGTCTGAAAATCAAAGACTTTATGAGGAACAGACCAAACAAAGGAGGCAAAAATCTGGACATTCTTCAAAAATATGGACAGTTTATAGGTTTGGCAAGGTGAGTGTAAATATAAGGGACTGTGTTAGTAAGCACTGTCAGAAAAGCAGTTACCAAGTGGCTAAGTGTTTTATGGCTTTAAAAGCCAATAAAACGTTTTTTTTACTGTTACTAAGAGCACATACAGCTCCATGCAGAGCAAAGTATTATGATTGGGTCTCAAATGATAGCCTACATTTATGTGTTCTTGACATGGATTACACAATTCAAATAGAGTGCGAATTCTTGGCATCTATATTTCGAAAAAAACATGTTATGATCATCAACCTAATTATAATCCTCTATGTTCAAACCAGCTGCCTAGTAATAACCTGTTAACGTGCACACACTTCTCAATATGGAGAACTTGTGTACAGATGGAGGTTGTTCACTTCAGCCGGATTTGTCAGTTGAACAGTGTGACGGCACAAGTGGTACATTAGGGGGATTGAGAATACCCCCATTCTCATTTACTGTGTGATCTTTCTAGATCATGGTGTGTGTGTTGTACCTAGTCAGCCACTGTAGCTAGATAGTGTGTGCATATGTTACTGAGCATGTGCAAGATCAGTACCATTTTGTACAGTTAGCCAAAGTGAATGCAGATGTACATGCGAGTGTTTGAAGTAATGAGTCAGTCAGTTAGCCTAAATATACGTTCCTGTTACAGCTCCTGATATATGTTTATGTACAATAAACAACTTGAACCCATTACAGTCCCTCAATGTCTCATTTGAATACAAGAAACATGCAACATGGTGTCAGAATGGGATCAAAAGTTAAAGCAGCTTACAAACCATGAGGCACGCAGTTAGAAGTGAAGGAATATACAGCAGCCAACTCACAAACAAGTCAGAATTATTTAAAAGGTACTTAAGACTCATTTAAATGATTTTTCAGTCACCGAATAAGTGGCGAAGCATTCAAAATGTTCGAAATATTTACCAAGACAAACGAAGTGCCCAAAATTGCGACATACTAATAAAAGAATTCAAAATATATATAAAAGTGTTTGAAATAATTTCCGAAGTGTTAAAATGTACAAAGGGCCAAGATGACCGCATTTTTCCCTAGTGTACTACTTTTTCGCATTGACTAAAACTTTTCAAAAGTGTCCCAAGTGTCTGGAGTGTTTGCAGTGTTAAATCCTTTTCAGAGAGATTGTTGTGCATTTGAGCATAATTACAAGTACCTGGTCTATTGTTTACATTTAAACGTAATTTGTTGCTACGGCAGAGGGATTTCACAGACCTGGACCGCTGGTATTCAATTCATAGGTTGGTACTAGGCTATCTGCCCTAGGGCCTATGCAAGCCTAGCCATAACAATTCCCTGGATATTTCTTCCCACAATATTTACTTCTCCGGGCCCCTGACTAGCAGGGCGACTGACTTGATCCCTGGGGTGAAATTCCCTGGGGTGAAATTCCTATCTCCCATCCAATCATCAAGGTTCCTTTTGAAGAGGGCCAATGAGGCGCTCTGCTCGATATGTATGGGCAGTCTATTCCAGAGTATGGGGAGTCTCTAGGTCAGGAACCTATCCCTCCAGCATGTTTTGTTCATTGTGATGACAAGGTTTAGATCCCTGGAGCGTGTGGCTCTGAGGGATTGGGATTTCTCTGAGTAGACGATATGCCACAGAGTATAGCTGGAGTTTTCTAAGACGGTCAGTATATGGCATCTGCTTTAGGCCTGGGATTCTTTTAGTGAGGTATTTCTGTGGCATTTACAGCTGTTGCAGATGTCTTGTGAGGTACATACCAAACGGGGCATTATACTCTATAATGGGTCTAATGAGGAATGGAGTACAGTGGGACAATGACCTCCTTTTTTCTGGATGAAAAGCCCTTACTGATGAGGTGTGCCACATAGAAGGATTTCCTGACTGTTGTGGCAATGTGGTTATCGAAAGTGAGACCACTGTCCACCTGTGTCCCTAAGTCTCTCATCACACTTTCGATGTTTAGTGTCCTGCCACCTATGTGGTAATTCATGGGTACATGTTTTTTTTCCAAAGGGGATAACTATACATTTTTTGGCATTAAGCTTGCGCCCATGGCTCTAGCACCAGGCATCTGTTTCTGTAAGGCCCTTTTGTAGAATATCCACATAATTTGGGGAGTCAATAATGGCTCCCAGTTTGCAGTCATCTGCAAACTTTGTTAGCCCGAGTCCCTTAGTGTTGGCCTGTACTTCAGAGAAGTAGATGCCAAACAAGAGTGGTCCCAGGACTGAACCCGAAGGTACTCCACTTATCACTTGTCAGCTGGATTTGGAGTCGGCTACTTTTACAGTCTGGGTTCTGTCAGTAAGCCAGTTAGCAACCTATCGAGTGATGTAGGGATTTATGCCCAACTTAGTAAGTTTATCTATGATTCCAGAGTGGGGGATAGTGTCAAAGGCCTTGGCGAGGTCCAGATAGGCTGTGTGGACTGCCTTACCTTCGTCCACAGCTCTGGAGACTGATTTGAAGAAGTCAATCAGATTCAAGAGACAAGATCGGCCCTTCACAAACCCAAACTGGGTGGGGTCCAGTGTTTGAAGGTTGCCAATGTCTTTGTTTATAAGTTCCATGATAATGCGTTCCATGCCCTTGCAAATCAGGCTTGTCAGACTGATGGGACAGTAGTTCCTGGGATCCAAGGTGGATCCTCCCTTGTGGAGCGGGATAACTGTAGCTGTGCGCCACTCAGTGGGCACGAAGCCTGATGTGAGGCTATGATTAAACATGACACTTAGGTGAGGTGCCAGTTCATTTTGTAGTTCATGTAGTACACAGCCTGGGATGTCACCTGGTCCCATGGATGCTGTATTCTTAGCTTTGGAGAGTGCGGTTTCTACCTGTGCGGCCGGGATTATTGAAATTTGGCAATCTTTTGGTATTGAGATGGGCCCTTTAGGGGGTGAGAGGGGGGTGAAGTTGGCACTAAATCGATCTGCCAGGATATTGGCAATATCCTTGGGATCAGTATATTTAATGCCATTCTGTTGTAACTCAGAGCAGATTTGAGCACTGCCATTTAGATTCTTGACATAACTATAGAATGCCTTGTGGTTTTCTTTGGAATCTTTGGTAATTTTATTTTCGTAACTAGCTTTTGAGGATTTTATGAGGGATCTCAGTTTCTTACTGAGGCTGGTGGAGTTTTTTGCATCCTGGGATTTTCCTCTTTTTTGCAGCAGTTTCTTCCTTCTGTTGTATAGTTTGTTTATAGTAGGGGACCACCAGATTGGCTTCCTTTTTTTGGAGAACAGCATCTTGGTTCTATTTGGGATGGCACGATTCATGCACAAGTGGATGTGCTCATACAGTGCCTTAGTGTAGGATCATACCTCTCAACCTGGAAACATCAAAAATCTTGACAAGCCCCATGAAAAATAGGTACAAATCTGTATGCTGATTAACATCTAATTTGCATACATAATTATATAACCCCACCCACTCCAATGGAATTGTGGGATACTAACTTTCAAATGCAAACTGAAGAACAGACAACCAAAATATGGCACCAGAGTCCCCCTGCAGCCATTCCAATGTCCCATTACCTGGCTATTTCACCCCATTTACCATAAACACTAATGTGTGCATACTGCTTTACTTCTACAATGATTAGATTTTTTACATTTCACAGCACAAAACTGCACAAACACTAACATAAATCTGCTAAACAAAGCAATACTGTCTCACAATAAAAATTGGCTGGCATTAAAATTTCTCTGCCCTTGAAACTCGCATTCATTCACTTCTCACCATAGTTCTCAACCTCTTGAAACAAAAAAATGGACAAAGCCAATAGTGGGGGAATACAAATTCAATTCTCACCATAGCTCTGAACTTTTAGCACAAAAATATATGCATATGTGGATTGCTTTTCTGCTAGCTTTATCAGACATTTTTAAGAAATTAAATAAGCTGAGAGATAATTTCAGAGGAAACATTGCAAAAAATAACTCAACATGATTTGTAAAGACTATGCAATAATGAGATTGTATTAACTATTTTAGCTGAATTAATGTACAATCTTTTTTAAACCAACCAGTAATTTTTATTTATTTTTTATAAGCTTTCTGAAAGTAAGAACATAATTATTCTAAACATAATTCTTCTACTGGGGGTGAACTTGGGTGTGAGCCTGCCTGTCTTACATCTAAGACTACAGCAACACTAACAGAAACAGAAAAAATGCACCACTGGTTTCTTTTTTTTTGTTTATATTTTTATTAGCTCTATTACTATTTTAAAAATTTGGGATCACATATTTATGAAATATATGTTCCTATATACACTCACATTTATACCATGTTGTCATTTCTGTGTCTGCAGCAGTGCCAGCTCCACAACAATAAACATTTGGAGATATGTAGTGAATTTTGGAACAGTTCTTATCTGCCACAAACATTCCTTCAGTAGCTCTAATATCAGCACCATCCTTGAACACCACACCAGCAATGGTAGTCCCAAGTCTTTCTTGCCTTACGAAGCTTACACCCCCTTTCTTCAAGTTTAGCTTCAAGAAGTACATTTCTTCTACAATTCTCGAAACCAAAATAACCGGTGCTAGGGAACCGGCAAACTGACAAGCATGCCATCTTTCTACCTTGTTTTAAGTCGCCCTCAAAAACTGCATAATCACACTAGGAAACCTCCTACCCATACACTATATTTTTTTTACACACACACACCCTTTGTTCCTTTACCCAGTGTCTGCAAAAGTAAAGTCCAAAATCCTCCTGCAGCAAAAATAAGCCAGACCGTTCAGCAGAAACAGCTGTTTGAAAAGTCCAAGTCCAAATCAGCAGCAGAGTCCCTGTTCCGCATCATGCAGCACAAATAAGTCAGTATAAGTCAGCCCGTTTGGCAAATAAAGCACGGCACAAATAAGTCAGCCCATTCGGCAGAAAAAGCAACGCCAAAGAAATAAAGCACAGAAACTACTGTTTAATTCCCAATGCCGGCAGCAAAGAAATAAATCAAAACTGCTTTTACTTCCCGCCTGCTCAGCCAGCCGGAAATGATGACGTGAGCTCCTTAAGCTCAATTCCAACTGGCTGGTAGCCCTGACGGAGCTGATGTCAATGCGCACGTGATGACATCAGCTCCAACAGCGCAAAAATTCAAAAGCAAATCATAAAAATCGGAAATGAAGGGGTGACACTCTGGAATCGTGGCACCCCTACATTTGGACCTCAAAACTCGGTAAAAAACGAGTAATTCGGCATGGTTGGGAGGTATGTGTAGGATTCTGCAGTCGAACTTCCAGATCCCATCTGCGTGGGTGTTGTGAAGTTTGCCACTTATGACTTCAGTAGCTTGAAGTTGGCTTTGGAGAAGTTTAAGGAGGTTTCCTTACTGGGGGGTGGGGGTGGATGTGGATGTCAAGGGTGATTTGCTTATGGTCAGACCTGACCAATGAGGGGGTGACCACTGGTGTGGAGCATCTATCTGCCATGTTGGTAATGACCAGATCTAGGATATTGGAGCCCCTGGAGGGACAATGGATTAGTTGATCCAGGGCATTGGAATTTATGAATTCCAAGAACCGTTGGGAAAAGGAGTTGGTACCCGAGTAGTTTTTCCCAAATAATGGCAGGGTAGTTGAAATCACCCAGTATTAGGGTGTTTGGTTGTATCTTAATATTTTCCAGTATGTTTAGAAAGGTGTAGTGAGAATCTTGGGGCATGGTTGGGGATCTGTAGCAAGCTACAATTTGGATTGCAGTCTTACCTAGCATTAGTTGTACCTGGAGAATTTCAGATGCATTGTGTTGGGCAACTAGCCTGGAGGTGTGAATATCCTTGGTAAATATGGATATTCCTCCACCTTAAGTGTTTCAGTCCTGGTTTTGTGGCCGAAAAGTGTGGTAAGAATTGTAGCCTGGTATTGAAGGGGTGCTCTCTGGAGCCTTGAACCAGGTCTCAGTTACTGCACAGATATCGATGTTCTCCATTTTTAGGAGTGCCTCGAGAGAGTGCATTTTGAGGTTTAGACTTCTAGCATTGAGTAGCATTACCTTCAGATTTTGCCTACTTCTATCTGTTACTGTGGTGGTTTTATCCTTTGAACCTTGCCTAAAAAAGGCACTATAGGGGTGGCAAGAGCTTTAGCCAGTAACCTGAATCCCAGGAGTGACAGGTGCAGACCATCTCTGGCAAAGCATCGTGGTTTGTCGATCATGTCTTCCCAGGCAGACAAATACTGGATCCCCTTTGAATGACACCAGAAGCTTAGCCAATTGTTGAAGTCAATCATTTTGTCCTTATACTGTGGTATCATTCTGGGCGAAGGCAGGATGCTACTCAGGGCTAGGGTCATACCTGCCTGGGTCACATGATCCAAGAGCTCTTCCATGTCTCTCCATGTAGTCCAGGGAGGTACGTCTCAAGTCATTCACTCCAGCATGGACAATGACAGTCGTATTTCTACTTGTTGTGGAGTGACTTGAGTGTATTTGATAATATTGTTGAGAATTGGAGAGAGTTTTAGCAAGAATATGAAATGTTCATACAGGCTGCATTTTCTGATAAAGACATATGGTAGAAAGCAGTTTTACTTCTCAATTTAGCTGGCTTGGAAGCCATTGAGCAAAAATGTTCATTTGTGTATGCACTTATGTATGCAGTGGAGGGGGGGTGCCACATTGTGATAAAGGCTGAAACGCAGGAAGACCCAGAGTGCTTAAAAACAAATTTAGAGAAATATGTAACCCTCAAAAGGATATTACAATGGAAAGGCACATGTTTTACACAAGAAATCAAAGGTCTGGTGAAACTAAAGCAGCATAGATCACCAACTTAAGAAATAAAGCAAAGACGTGCAGATTTGGTGATCTGCGAGATAAGCTGATGAGAGACAGGCTTGTGTGTGGTGTTAATGATGCAGTGAGAAAAACTTCGAGATAGTGATTTAACGTTGAGCAAAGCCATGGAGATTAGTCAAATATACAATCTTACAGAAAAGCATACGTATATGCTTATGCATGAGAAAAATGTGCATGCAGTGTCTACTAGTGCGAAAGTTGACACTGTATGGCACAAAGTCCAGATGAAAGGGAAATATAAACCGAATGGGTCTACATCATCCAACCTTATTGCTAGCTGTCGTAATTGTGGAGGCAGTCATGAACCTAAAACGAGAAAAAAGTGCTTAGCTTTTGGTCAGCAATGTCACAAATGTAAAAAGCGGAATCATTTCAAAAAGCTTTGCTAGTCTAAAATGGGACTTACTTTTATTAAAAGAGAGCATTCCGAAGAAGCAAGTATATCAGAGAGAGAGCTGTGAGCAAACTTTCTATGTTGATGGCGTCTCTGTGACTCATAAGACAGTTAAACACAGTAGATTACCAACTGGTAGCAAAGAGTGAAATATTTTGTACTGTTCGAATTAATGGCAAACCTGTGGACTTAAAGTAAACACTGGATCCAACTGCAATATTACATCAGCACAAATGCTTGCTAAAGAACGAACAGGTATGAAACTTACCACCATAAGCAACTAGTTTTGCACATTTTGTTGAATCAAGAGTTTCAAACTGATGGTGCAATTCTTTCATGCCATTCTGCTGGAAACCGCTATGACTTACAGTTTTATGTAGTCAAAAAAAAAAAAAAGAGACATGTGTAGTCACTGTTGGGCCTCAAAGACAGTTTGAGAATGGGTCTGATTTCATTTAATAGAGAGGTCCACCATACAAGTCTGAACAACCACAGTAGTTTTACACAGAATATTTTTAGTGACTAGGTTGATATTTTTACAGACGAACTTGGCAACCTTCCAGTCACATATTCCATGAAGTAAGCCCAGTTGTCAGACCAGCAAGGAAGGCTCTGGTAGCAATGCTGTGCAAAGTAAAAGTAGAGCTTGACAAAAAAGTGAATTTAGGTGTTCTAACTACAGTAAAAGAACCGAGTGAATGGGTATCCACCATGGTCGCAGGTCATAAGAAAAGCTCAGATGATATTCAAGTATGTATTAATCAAAGAGATTTAAACAAAAGAACTTACACATCATCATCCAATGTGCACAACAGTAATAGGGGCATTTGGCATGAGAGTGGCTATTTTTTCTGACTTAGATGCAAAATGTTCTTTTTGGCAAATTTTGCTGGATTGTAAATCTTCACTGTTAACCCCTTTCAGTACATCACTTTTCAGACACAGATTTTTGAAAAGGCCACTTGGGATAAATTCTGCCAGTGAAGTATTTCAATGTGCGATGGAACACATTTTTTCAAGTTATCCATGTGCCATCATAGTAGATGACATTATTGTAGGGGGAAATGGCGAAGTTGAACATGACAGAAACCTCAAGGAAGTCCTTGACTGTGCTCCTGAAGTAAATCTTAAACTGAATCCTCAGAAACGTAAATTCAAACTGTAAGAAGTTACTTATGAGAGTCATTTAATTTTCCAGTTTGGGCTTACAACCAGATCCATCTAAGCAAGCAGCAACTCTTGATATGCCAGTTCCAGAAAAATGCTGCATCTTTACAATGTTTTCTTGCTATGGCCAACTATTTAGGAAAGTTCATCCCAGACCAGAGTGAGCTTTTAGCATTGTTACGTTGAGTTCACACGCAAAAATGTAAACTATTCCTGGTTGGAACACCACCAAAGAGCATCTGACGTTCTGAAAACAGAAAAGTGCCAGTCCACTCGCACAGAACTATTATGATGTTCATAAACCTGTTGCTGCAAAGTATAGTCTTAGTGGATCATATTTTCTGGAAGGCACACCAGTAGCCTATGTATCCAGAACTTTAACTCAAACTGAAATGCAGTATGCACAAATTGAAAAAGAGCTTTTGGCAGTAGTGGTTGCATGTTTGAAGTTCATATTTATGGCAAACCTATTCAAACAGAGACTGATCATCAACCTCTAGTGACAATCCTGAAAAACCCAATACATACACAGCCCCAGCATGCTTGCAATGCATGATGTTAAAATTTCAACAGTACAATTTCAATATAGTCTATACAAAAGGCAAATTTCTATACCTTGTTGATGTTTAGTCAGGAACACCCAGACAAAAAACAGAGCAGCATGATAATGAGAAAGCAGACTTTGAAGTCATGGAAGTCAGAAATTTTTCATCATCACGTCTTGATGAACTCAGAACTCATATAGCTTCAGACCCAATTCTCCAGAAGCTGAAACATATTCTCAGTCAATGTCGCAGGACATTTCGGGGCTCCGGTGGTAACAACAGCAGTTACAACACCAGGAAGAGGCTGGCAGGGACAGGACTATGGTAGAGACCCAGGAGAAGGACGTTACAAGAGAAGTAAATGGACTAATTAACAAGGTACAGCAAGTTTGTCTAAAAGGCTATGTGGTTAACTTGTCTAATTATGTTTTTGATGACAGAGTTAGCAGTTTTAGACAAAGGTTTAAAATTTATACCTACTGTATTACCTCGATTATACGAGGTGAAAGGGGAGATTCATGACCTGGTACGTAAAATGCATATAAAGGAATACTTTTTTAATCTGGGAGAACAAGGTGTCTCCTTGAAAAGTGATTGTGATTCAACTACTAGTGGGGAATTTTATTATTCTTGTGAGTCTGATGTGGAAAATAACACTTCTACTTTGTTTTATTTGAGTAAAATTAAAGCAAAAAATACTTTTTTTTCCACCTTATAGAAATACTTGTATACCGCATTTTAATAATGCATTACAGTTTCTCATTGAAAAGGAACTGAAAGAGATAGTTGTGAAAAATACGGAATATAATCTGACAAGGGAAGAATGGTTAAAATTACAAAGAGAGTCAGAATCGAGATTTGATATTTAAACCCTTGGACAAAGGGAGTAAATTAGTGGTTATGAATTCAATTGATTATTTAGAAATGTGTTTACAACATCTAAAAAAATGAAGAAGTATGTAGTATTGCAGATGGGACATGTTTATTGAAAGCACAACAGGAATTATATAATTTATTAAAAAAAAAAAAGGGGAGAGGTTACATTATTTTATGGCCAAGGACATAACACATAAATTGTATGTAAAGAATAGTACAGTAGCAAAGTTTTTGTGTGTTCCAAAATTACAAAAAATGTTCAACAGCCTCCAGGACGTCCGATAGTTTCGGCGACTGGAAGTTTTACACATAATGTAGGTAGTTTTTTGCATGAAGTATTAGTTGAAGAAGTGGTGAAATTGCCATCATATATTAGAGATTCCTATAATTTTCTGGGTAAAATACAAGGAATAGAGTGGACCAAGGATATGTTTTTTATTACAGAGGATGCGGTCAGTTTATATACAAACATCACACATCATTTAGGTTTGAAAGCTGTACAACATTTCTTGAGAGATACACCTAGGACTCAATATATCATGGAATTAATATATTTCTGTTTAACTAATAATATTTTTTAATTTGATGGAGCTTTATATAAACAAAATGTAGGAACAGCTATGGGAGCAGCATTTGCCCCAGTCTATGCCAACTTATTTATGGGGCTGGTTGAGAATGAACACATTTACAGAAGCCAGTTTTTAATAGGTATGTGTTAAAAGTATTTTCGCTTTATAGATGATTTGATTTTCATCTGTAAGGGCGGAAAAAATCTGGCTAATTAATTTGTGGAATACTTAAATAATAATAATTATAAAATCAAATTTGATGGGATACAGGTAGGTGTAAAAATTAATTATTTGGACATTTTTTTAAAAGGACGAACAGGTAAAAAGATCCATATTGTGATATATAGGAAGTTTAATCAGGTTAATAGGATGTTACATGCTACAAGCTGTCATTCAGAACATACTTTAAAGTCTATACCTTATGGAGAAATGTTGAGAATTAAAAGATTGTGTAGTGATGTTAAAGAGGCAAGAGATGAAGCTAAAAATATGATGTACAGTTTCATAGAGAGAGGTTATGATTTGGACAAAGTTAAACAAAGTTATGCAAAATTATATGAAGAAGGTAATAAAGGTACATTTAGTAAGAGAATTATTACGAACAACAAATGGGCGGCACAGTGGTGCAGTGGTTAACATTGTCACCTCACAGCAAGAGGTTCTCTGGTTCGATTCTCGGCTGGGGTGCCTTCTGTGTGGAGTTTGCATGTTCTCCCTGTGTTCGCGTGGGTTTCCTCCGGGTACTCCGGTTTCCTCCCACATTCCAAAGACATGCATCTGGAGCATTTCTCCCCGGGCCTCCGCTGAAAACAGGCTCTGTGGAACCTAGTCGGGCATTCCCGGTCAACAAATGTTAAATAAACAAATCTGAAACAGAAAGAAAGAAAGTTCAAAAATGTTTTTTTTGTTACTAAATATACTGTTTTTTCTAATAAATTGAATGAGATAGTTAAAAGTTTTTGGAAATAAACCAGAAGAGAGGTGTTGTCTCTAACAAATGTTGAGCAATAAACCAGAAGAGAGGTGTTGTCTCTAATAAATGTTGAGCTTTGTGTCTCTTATCGTAGGGACGCAGTTTAAAAGATTTTTTAGTACGAGGCAGGTAAAGAAGACCAGTACAAAAGATAGGAAACACTGTTGCCAAGAAGGGGACATTTCCCTGTGGAAAATGTTCAGTATGTCAGTATATAACAAGCGAGGCATAAAAAATAGGAGACAAAAGCTTTAACACCATGGGCATATATTCCTACTTGAGCAGAGGTGTAATTTATTTGATTAAATGTTCATGTGGTAAAAATTATATAGGGGAGACTAAGAGAAGTTTGGCTGAGAGAATAAAATAACACATTAGGGATGTGAAAAATAAAAAAAATGCTGAGTCCAGTAGCAGAACATTTTCATTTGGTACATGGGGGGATCATTAAGGATATGAAAGTTACAGTTTTGGAACAAATAGAACATCAGTATGGTAATGAAAATTTGTTAAAACATGTTTTACGGAAAAAGGAAGCTATTCTTATTATGAAATATGAAACTTTGCAGCCCAGGGGACTCAATAAAGAGTGCAATTGGCAGGATTTTATATGTTGATTGTTTTATTAGTAATTTTGAATAGTTTTATTTAATTGTTTAATTGATTCGTTGGAATATTACATGCTAAGAATGTATATAATGTGGGATTACAAATGGGCAAAGTTTTTTACTCTGTGAAGGCAACAGCCGAGGCGCTAGAGATTGCAAGGTTTTATTAATACATTTATTCTGGTGGAAAGTAGAGCTGTTTTTCACTTGTCTTTCCTTGTAGTTACAATTATATTGTTTTTGGTTTGTGGTTGTAATATTCTCAGTCAAATTTGCAACAGTACTAAATCGCACCAATGAAAAGAACCACTTAAGCTAAACCAGATTCCTGAACTAATCAGGGTTAACGGTTGCCAATGATATTTTTGAAAGGAATGGAATGGTCAGCATTACTTACTTAGTAAACTTTTATTCGAATTGGTTTGAAATTGACCTCCTTCCTTACTTAACGTCCAGCACTGTCATCAGGAAACTGAAGAGACATTTTTCTGTTCATGGTAGTCCGCACAAAGTCAAACCTGACAGTGGTGCACAGTTTACAACCCAACGGTTCAATTTTGCCGAGTCTTGGGACTTTGTCCATGTTACCAGTAGTCCTGAGTATCCACAGTCCAATGGATTAGCTCATTGTGCAGTTCAAAGTGCAAAATGTTTGAAAAAATCCAGAGATGGTACTGATGTGTTTCTTAACCTACTTAATCTCAGAAACATTCCTTGAGATAAATTTGCTTGGTTCACCTAGAGAGACTGACATCCAGATAGTCTAGAACAACTCTTCTGATCAGTAAACAATTGTCAGTACTAAACAAAGAACAGTATGGTCAAGGCTCAACTTTTGAATAAACACCTGCCACAAAAGTTGTACTATGATAAATCTAGCAAATCTCTCAGACCATTAAGACAAGGTGAGATTGTGAGAATGCAGGCATCTAAAAGATACGACTGAGTGAGAACTGTCAAAAATATTTGTGAATATCTGAGATCTTATATCATACAATCTGATGGAATGGATTTCAGAAAGAAATCGAAGACATACTACCAGTCTCTGAACCAGTGACATAGCAGATTTGCCTGTGCCAGACACCATTTCTCAGAGTAACTTTACTCTTGTTTGAATTTCAGAGGACAGTGGACTTTCTTCAAGTAATTCTGATGTAATCTCTGAAGCTCACATATTCTCACATTCACACACATATATTTCTGTCTTAGCCCTGCTGACCTTCATTCCTCTTCTCTCTAGAGCATATCTCCATCTCTCCAGGGTCTCCTCCACCTGTTCCCTACTCTCACTACAGATCACAATGTCATCTGCAAACATCATAAGCCACAGGGACTCCTGTCTGTCGATGTAATCTCTGAAGCTCCAATTGTAAAAGAATGCCCAGAGACTGTCAGCCAAATTTTTGGTGTGATCAAATTGGGTAGAATTTCCAGACCCAATCCGAGATGCACAGCAACTTGGACTTTAATTCATATGTTGTTATATACTGATGTGATATCTAGTTTGTAAAATATCTTATCCTATTGCATGTCGAACAAATCAAAGAGGGAGGATGTAGATCACTGAGTATTGCACCTAGTCAGCCACTATAGCTAGATAGCAGATGCATACAAGTTACTGAACACGTGCAAGATCACTGCCATTTTGTATAGTCAGAGTGAATGCAGGCAAGAATGAAGATGCACATGTGAGTGTGTTTGAAGTAGAGAGTCAGTCAAGTTAGCTTAAATATATGTTGCAGTTACAGCTCCTGATGTGTTTAGGTACAATAAACAACTTGAACCCGCCACAGTATCTCAACAGTGACAATCTACAGCCAAGGTTTAGAACACTGGGTGGCTAACCTTGCTATGGTAGTTCATCCACACCATACACTCGCACACACTATGGCCAATTTTGACTGTCCAGTCCAACTACTGCATGTCTTTGTAATGTAGAGGAAACCCACGCAAACACAGGGAGGACACGCAGACTCTGCACAGAAGGGTCTCAGCTGAGAATTGAACTAGGGAATCTCTTGCTGTAAGGCGACAGCGTTATCCGCACTGACACTGTGGGCCTCCCATCCATCCACCCACCCACAACCCCCCCCCCCCATTTTTGCACACAGGTTCAGGGTGTCACCAACAGTGAATCATCTAGAAACAAGATTTACACCACCAAGTGGCTAGCATCCGTAGAAATTAGGTATACTAACTTTGCAATCACACAGCCATACAGAAAGAGAATAACTCTTAAAATTATATTACAGTTTGACTAACATAATTTGACCACTGCAAACAGATTAAATTTTCCAAAAAAATCACAGCATAGAATAAATGTATTCTGCTACTAGATCTTCTGCAGCCAGACACACGACAGGGGTACAGGGGTACCTGCCCCCTGCAAAAATAGTATTTTGTGATTTGCATGCTCCAAATTTATGTTTTGGAGTATATGCATTTTATGGACAACTGGTGCTGCAATATTTCACAGCACTGATTTTTACATAATCTCAAACAGATGCATACAGAGAAACTAACCCATTAGATCCCCAGACTTCTCGCTCCATTTTCCTAAGATACCTGCAGAGAAAGGCGAGTCAGAGACTGTAGAGATCACCATGCAGAAAGGTTTAGGAAAGCTTTTTTACATGCTGCAACAATCTGTACCTCCCTATCCCAATGGCAGGATAGCATGGTTTAATGTCCACTGCTCTACAAGTTCTTCTAAACACTTCTACTCTTCTATGGCGCTTAGCAGAAGTAATGTATGCTGCTTGGCATGACTGCACTCTCCAGGCATTCGTATTGCAGCATCTGCAATTCCAGAACTTTCATCCAGATGGTGCTCCTGCAGTGGGACTGATACACCTCTGGCTAGATAAGCAGCCAGCTACTCTCAAGTATCCAAGCTGCTAATCAAACCAACATCACCTGGGGCTCAATCAGGACCTAAACAACTGTGAAGCACTGCTGGATCAGAAACACAAAATATATGAAAAAATCATCATAATGGAGAATATTAACAGATGTATTTCTTAATTGCAGCTAGTCTAAATTCTGCCTATAGGTGGGCTCCATTCTCAGTTATCACTTCTACCTGCAAACACAAGGATGGGTAACCATGGCCAATCCACAAAATTCTCACCTGCATTAAGAGAATGTGCAAACATAAATCTGCAGACTTCAACGTATTAAATAAAAAGCACAGCAAGTTGATGAAAAAGCTTACCTATCAGTTCTCCAATCATAAAAAGAAGATACAAAATGCCAGCAATAGAAAGTCTCTTTCTAACCTTCCTCTGCTTCTCATGTTCTTGTTTTTTATTACAGCCACTACAGAAATCTTGGCTGACATGTGAAACTTGTGCAGTGGGTCTTAATTGCTCCGAATCAGTATTCAAGCATACTTTAATGCGTCCTCCATTAATTCTCACAGTACTGGAATTACACACAGTATCGGCAGCAACATTTGTAAGTACATGCACACTGGACAACTCATCATCAATGATGTCATCAGAAAAATCAAAGGCAGTGGCATCATCAAGGTCCAGGGGATCCCTTCTCTTATTCATTAGCCATCTAAAAGCCTTCCAAGGACTACGTTTGGCCATGACAGTCGTATAATAAATTGCTACAACTTTTTTAAAGTTGGAAGTTTTTTCAGCCTAAACAGAGCACATTTCTTTTCTCAATTTGAACCAAGACTCCAGCAGGAAAAAGGTCTTGCATGATGGAAGTGATGTTATTTGAACTGCAAACGTGTTAGCTGAAAGTATTTACAGGCAGCACTGGTGGGTTCACCATTTGAGTCTCGTATCTAACAAACCCGGAGGAAACCTACAAGAGTGTGGGGGAGGAAAAAAAAAAAAAAAAAACAGATTTAATTATCAGAAATGCAATACAATCAACGGGGGGGTGCACAGCAAGGCAATATGGATATGATACAAGGAAACAAAACACAGTTGATTACATTGTCTAAACTTTGTTTTTGAGAAGGTCCCTAATCCCATCTACTCCCTTTAATGCGTCTGAGGAAAACATCACTTTACTGCGACAATGACACTGAAACAATGCATTTCAGTATACTTACAAAAGTGACTGAATTACTACCTGGCAATATAAGCATATTTACATAAATAAACACAGACAGACGCACAAAAATCCTCAAAGCCAAACTAATTAACATGCAGTATGCAAACTTTTTCTAAAGTAAATCACAAAGACTACAGTTTTTCAGTAAAGGAAAGAAAGGGAAAAAACACAGACCACAAAATGTTAATTCTTATGAAAGTGTATCACATGCATGTGCAAAAGATTGACCTGCATCAGTTTCAAAGCAGCAACAACTTTTGTAAGCATAAGGAAACATGGATGTTAGAACCATCTTGAAAACACCAAAAAGTGCGCAAGTTAAATATCTGTATAAATGCACAATTCAAGAGATTGCCAAAAAGTTATAGAATCATCATCTGATGTGACAGAAGTGCTGGACAAACTAGAGCACCTTTTCGCCTTTATTTTCATAGGTTCATAGGTTCATAGGTTCATACTAGGCTATCTGCCCGAGGGCATTTATAAGCCTAGCCCATTGTTTTGTGGCTTACGCCACCCCTTTAGTATGGGGAACTATACCCATTATTTTGCTGTGCCTCTGTCGAGCAGTGACACTGAGGTAATTCCTGGGGTATATCTGCGATCTCCCATCCATTGGTCAAGATTTCTCTTGAACAAGGCCAGCGAGGTGCTCTGCCTCACATGTACCGGGATTTTGTTCCACAGCATAGGGAGTCTTTGGGTGATGAATCTATCCCTCCAGCACGTCCTATTAATAGCCGTGTCGAGGTTTAAGTCTCCGCCCTTGTGGCTCTGATGGATCTAGATTTTTGAGGTGAAGCATATTCATCAAATCTGGGTTTGACATGGCCTTGTATGTTAGGCAAAGGTCACCTCTGAGCAAGCGGTGCGACTGAATAGAGCTGGAGTTCTTTCAGTCGGGCAGCATAGGACAGATTTTTGAGACCCTTTATCCTTTTGGTGAGGAACTTTTGTGGCCTCTCCAGCTGCTGCAAGTGTCGGGTCAGATACATTCCGAATGGGGCATTGTACTCAATCATTGGTCTGATGAGTGATGAGTAAAGGGAGACTATGACCTCCCTTGATCTAGATGAGAATCCCTTCATGATAAGGTGGGCAATGTAGAAGGACTTCCTAACTACTTTAGCTACATGGGTGTCGAATGACAGACTACTATCAACCTGGGTCCCCAGGTCCCTGATAACTTCTTCTGTGCTCAGTGGATTGCCACCTATTTGGTAGCTAGGGGTAACCTTGTTTTTCCCGAAGGGTATGACTATGCATTTTTGGCATTTAACTTTAGGCCGTGGCTCTGGCACCAGTTATCCGTTTCTGTGAGACCCTTCTGAAGGATATCTGTGTCAGATGTGTTTTCTACTATGGCCCAGTTTGCAGTCATCTGCAAACTTTGTCAGCCATAACCCTCCTGTGTTTGCTTGTACTTGGAAAAGTAGATGCCAAACAAGAGTGGGCCCAGGACTGAGCCCTGTGGGACACCACTTGTGACAGGCTTTGAGTCTGACATGGCGCCAGCAACTCTGACCCTGTGGGTTGTGTCACTCAGCCAGTTTGCAACCCATCTTGTGATGTATGGGTTAACATTTAAGCTGATGAGTTTTTCAATGATACCCGAGTGGGGTATTGTATCGAAGGCCTTAGCCAGATCGAGGTAGGCTGTATGGACTGCCTTTCCTCATCAATGGCTTTGGTGACTGTTTGAAAAAGTCAACCAAGTTTAAAAGGCATGATCTGCCTTTGACAAAGCCAAACTGGGTTGGATCCAAAGTCTGCAAATTCCCTATGTCTTTATTTATGAGGTCCATTATGATCCTCTCCATGGCTTTGCAGATAAGGCTTGTCAAGCTAATGGGCCGGTAATTTCCAGGGTCTGTGGAGGCACCGCCTTTGTGAAGTGGGACCACAGTTGCAGTGCGCCACTCCCTGGGTACATATCCAGAGGTAAGACTTTGATTAAACAGCTGTCCTAGCTGTGGGTTTAATTCCTCATTGAGTTCGTGGAGCACACAGCCGGGGACACCATCGGGTCCCATGGATGCTGTGTTTTTTGCTTTGGAGAGAGCAGTTCTCACTTGGGCACTGGAGATGTTTGGGGGGCTGCACTCATTTGGTATAGATATCTCTCCTTTTGGGGGGGAGAAGTTTGCACTGAACCTGTCAGCCAGTATGTTGGCAATGTCTGTAGGATCAGTAATCTTCACATCATTTTGAACTAGTTCTGAGCATATCTGGGAGTTTCCTCCTAGGTTTCTAACATAGCTAAAGAAGGCCTTATGATTGTCTTGAGTCTTTAGCTATTTTCCTCTCAAAATTTGCTTTGGATGATTTTATGAGAGCTCTTAGTTTTTTACTTATAGTGATCAAGGGTGTCTTACCTTTTAAGGATTTTGCTCTATCTTGTAGTAGCTTCCTCCTTTTGTTGTAGAGTTTGTTTATGGCTGGGGTCCACCAGACTGGACGCTTGCCTTTGGTACAAAGAGTCTTTGTTTTGCTTGGGATTGCCTTATCCATGCAGTCCTGCAGGTGCTGGTAGAAGGCGTTTGTAAGTGATTCAGCGGCTTGAGTATTGTTTTCCCGGCTCGGGGCCTGAAAGGAGACCACACTAGTCTTTAGAAGTGTGAAGTCGGCTTTTAAGAAGTTCTTTACTGTGGTCTTTTTTATTTCAGGTGGGGGTGGGATGAGGACCTCCAGCGAGATTAGTTTGTGATCTGATCTCACCAGTGAGGGGTATACTTCGGTGTTGAACATTGTGCTCCCATGTTCGTGATGATGAGATCAAGTATGTTATCTCCTCTTGTGGGGATGGTGACTAGTTGTTCCATGGCATTTGAGTTTATGAATTCCAGGAACTTTTGGGCTAGGGTGTTTGGGCTTGAGTAGTGTTCCCAGTCTATATTAGGGTAATTGAAGTCACCTAGTATGATGGTGTTTGGTGATACATTTATCCCTCTAGTGTTTTCAGGAAGGCCATGTGAGTTTCCTGAGTTTGTGAGGGTGGCCTGTAACATGCTACAATTTGCAGAGCAGTCTTGCCTATGGTCAATTGCACCTGGATGGTCTCCGATGCATCGTGCGTTGCCACCAGTCTTGAGGTGTGGGTGTCCTTGATGAATATGGATACCCTCCTTTCTTGGTATTGTCCGGATTTTGGGGCGGAACGCATGATATGAGGTAAAACCTGATAGCTGGGGTGCTCTCAGGGGCCTTGAGCCAGGTTTCTGTCACAGCACAGACATCGATGTTCTCCATACTGAGAAGGGCCTCGAGTGCGTGCATTTTGAGATTTAGACTTCTGGCATTGAGCAGCATTACCCTTAGTTTTTTCCTTTTTGTGTTCTATGGTGGTAGGTTTAGAATTTGAGCCTTGCCTAAAAAGGCACTATGGGGTGGCAAGAGCCTTTGCCAATATCCGGAATCCCAGGGTGACAGGTGCAAGCCGTCCCTTGCGAAGCAGCGTGGCTTGTCCAGCATGTCATCCCAGGCAGACAGATACTGGATCCCCTTTGAATGACACCAGTGTTTAAGCCAATTGTTAAAGCTGATCATCTTATCTCTGTATTGTGGCATCATTCTTGGTGAAGGTAGGATACTGCTCAAGGTCAGGGTCATACCTGCCTGGGCTACATAATCAGAGAGCTCCTCAATGTCTCTTTTCATGTAGTCCAAGGAGGTGCGTCTCAGGTCATTTACACCAGCGTGGACAATGACTGAGTCATATTTGTACCTGCTGTTGAGAGACCTGAGTGCTTGCGTTATGTGGCGGATTCTAGCGCCCGACAGGCAGCTTACTGTGACCTTCTCCTTACTCAGTCTGGTGAGCGGGACATCAGTGTGTCTGACTATGGAGTCACCAATGACTAGTGTGTCTGGCATTGTGTTTGGCCTTAAGGGCTGTGACTGTTTGACACTCTGACTGTGAGGTCTATGTGTTGCGGGTGTTGTGTTCTGAGGTGGTGGTTGTTTGGGTGTCTGCTTTGGTGGCCTCTGCTGTTTTGGTAGATTTTTGATCAGAGCCTCAGAGCATGTCTTTGTGTGTTTATGTGTATGATTTGAGGTTGTAATGGTACTACGTGAGACTGGGTCTATAGTGTGTGTGGTAACCTTCTCCTCCTGACTGGTCTTGCCAGTCCTATGTTGAGAGAGCTCAGCCTCCAGTTTGGCCGTATAGTTGCATCTCTCGCATGTATTTGTGTTTTGTGGGAGGAGGAAAGGGTTGTCTGTGTACATGAGGCAATTGAAACATTGCCTCAATATTCCCAGGTTCACCAGCTGAGCAGGAGAGGACACTAGCAACTGATCCCTCGACATGCTAGAAGGGTAGACGAAAAACTTTAAAAAGATTCCGGGGACGTGGGTGACCGAGAAATGGGGTTGCCTTTTTGGGGTACTATCTATGACAAGAGTGCCGTATCAAGGTAATAAGTACTGTAGGAGCAAGTGCTAGGTTTAATAGATAGAGAATAGTCTACTTGGAGTCAAGTAGAGATGATCTTTTTAGTTATAGGATACGCTGATTTGATCAGTAGTATAGTTCGAGGAAGGTAGTTTTAAGGGAAAATTTGAAGAGTGAGTGGACTTTAGGTAGCCCGAATAGTTTAAACCTGCTTAACCGGCACTGCCCTAGTGTGCAACAGTGGCAGCTCCGCTCTAAATCGCGCTAACAGCGTTTAGCGTTTTATACCAGGGGCTGGAAAAAGCTAGAAACTGGCCCAAAACGACCAATAAACTACTAGTTACTGGCTGAAACCTCACAAAACTGGACAAAAGGCAGCTCAATGCTTCCCACTCCCACTGGTAAGCAAGGTAGCTTCCTTCCCCAAATAAGGCAAGGAAACAGTACACAGGAACTACAACCAAAGCCCAGGAATCAGCAACTCTGAAACTGGACTAAACTAGTAAAGCAGGAAAAACAAGAGATATTTTTTTTTTTTTTATTTTTTCACAAAACAGGCAGAAACAGGTACAGCAAACACTTATAAATGCTATGAATCAGCTACTACAGCTTACACAGAAGAATTTGCTACAAATACAGTCAAATAGTAACAAACAAGGATTCCAAGTGCAATATTAAGTTAAATGCAGTAAAAACAGCTTCAATGTAACAGAAAGGCAGGCGAAATACAGTTGCTAGGTATTCAGATGTGGAAAGCAACAAAAATATACTTAGTATCAAGAAAAGTCGCTTATTCAGCTCTCTGCAGCCTGGATTACTCTGCTGGCCCACGTGGAGTCTGTGCTGAGTAGGTACAAGCTGAAAGTTTTATACCAGGGGGCTGGAAAAAGCTAGAAACTGGCCCAAAACGACCAATAAACTACTAGTTACTGGCTAAAACCTCACAAAACTGGACAAAAGGCAGCTCAATGCTTCCCACTCCCACTGGTAAGCAAGGTAGCTTCCCTTCCCCCAAATAAGGCAAGGGGGAAGGGAAGCTGGAGGACTTGTGATAATAAAGGCAAAGACAAACGCACACACCACAAAAGACACACGTGGTTTTGAAGTCATTTAAATTAAGCTAATGAATTACGGTGCACATATTCTGTTTGATATCAATGCTGTTTTTTTCCTTCATCTTCTAGCCCTCGGAGACTTACCAGGTCCACAAATGGTCCCTGGGTGAAGCTGTCCAAAAATACCTTGGGTGGGGACACTTCCATCAGCAAAAAGATGCACTAGACAACCAAAACCCAGAAATAGTAACATACTACATTTCTGTCTGAAAAGGCTCAAGTCTCTCCAGATGTGAGAAGACAGTGAAGGGTGGCTTTGTAAAGGCTAGCAACTCCCCCATTCATACAAAGCCTTCCTGAATCCCTCCACAGATTAGTACTTAAACTACTTTTTCCTGGAAAAACATTCAACCACTACCCTGCCGCCCTTCAACAAAAGTCAAATTTGCAAACACTTAAAATAACTTTGTCCCAACTGCTACCTACACCTTCACCTACCTTTGCTACACTGTCTTTTCAATTCCACACCCTCTGTCCATCCTTTTACCATTCACTGTGTCCATACACACCTCTTTTTCACTTTCTCTCCAGCTCCTTAACTCCATAAATTAAAAGTATAACTATTTTACCATTTTGGCAGTCGTTCTTTACATAACCTCCATGACCTGCATCCACCCCTTCCTATAGAACCTCCAGAAATGAACGCACTGCTTCTAAACCAGCCACAAATGTGTTCTTTATGAGGGTAGGGCTACCACAAAAAAAAAAGTTACAAAAGGTATTCACATTAAAGAATCTTCAAGACATAGGTTCTAAACTCAGGACATTCCATACTGTTGTCACATTGCATTGGTACTTTCTTGGTAGAGTTTTCTTCAATCACTAGCCCAGACATGGACCAAGCTACTGCTCTGACCTCCAGTTCTTTGGAGACATCCCCCCTGACACAAGTCATCATAAAAAATCCTCCTTGAGATGTCTATAGCCTTTCATTAAGGAAATATATAAAACTGTTCAGGGAGACTGCTATTCGTAGACAGATACTCACAAGGAGACTGGAAGCAAGGCAGTGCCCTTTAGCCACTGCCCATGTCTTTGCATCATTATAAGAAAGGGGGAGAGAACAGTTTTATCCTTATTTGAAATGTTCTGGCTGCAAGACCAACAGAACAGAGACCCAGAAATAGAGACACTGTTGCAAGAAGAAACTTCGGAAGCTCCACGACGCAAGACAGGCAAACAAAATGAAGCAACACAACTAAAGTCAGAATCAGCTTATCATGCTTTATGAATGCATACATTGGGAACAAAGTCACAGCCTACCATCACTTTCATCCTACAAGATGTGGCAGAACAAAGCAATGGAGTTAGCTATAGCTCTGGGAATGGGTTTAAGCATACAGGGAAACACCCTTTTGGAAATTATTATATTAAAACAGAATGCAGTTAGCCAACCATTTAAACAGACCCTGCATGTGACCAGTATGCCTTCCATTCTTTAAATGAAGGACACAGAGAAGCCCATCCTCTCTCAAAACTGCCACACTATTAGAAGAGCATAAACAACTATGAACATCCAAACGAATGGGCAATGGTAATAAAACCAGAAGATGAATATACTGGTTTAATTTTGAGTCAGTAGCAATTTTAGGTGACGGCTGGATTAGTACATTAGGGTAAAAACCAAGAACGATGGCTCAACAGAGATTAACTAAACTTCCGAGAAACTTCTAGCAGAAGTAACTGCTACATGAAAATCTTTTTCCATGCTGGGTAAATACAACTCTGATGAATGGACTGAAAGCTTTAATCTCTCTGACATAAAATTGAGATTTCCATGGCAGAGTGGGATCTCTGAATGAAAGTCTTAAAAACATTCATATTTCCGCAGAAGTCAGTGGCTTATTTCTCTGCATCTTCAAGGAAACTGAAAAAGGGGAGAAAGCCATTGTACAGTAAAAGTGCAGTCTAAAGGTCTTACTACAAAGATACAACAGGTATTCACCAACTAGGGAATCCCATTCAATCTCGTTAATTAAAAGCCTCATCCCTTAACTAGTGCCTTCACATAACAATTCTCTGCTTATAACATTTTCTCTCTCTCTCCTTTTGTTTTCATCTGCTGTGTATGCATATAGAATGTAATTTTCACACTTGTGCTAATTTTAATATTCCATTTTTGTATGTGGTAAATGTAACATTTGTATAAAAATCTTGTTTTTCATTCAATGTCTTAATTAAATGCTATCAGAAATGTAAAGTATTACATATTCCTTTATACCCTATGGTCAGGACTGAAAATTGTCCATTAAGTTCAGAATTTACCAGAGTTAATAAAATTTAAATTCATCAGAATTAATCAAATTTAAAATAAGTTTTTTTTTTTTTTTTGGCTTTGTGCTTTTTCTGAGCCACTATTTTGCACGTGCACTTGTGTGTCTTCGTGGACATCCTGTAGAGGACAAGTACAAGAAAGCAATCACTGCATGTATGTGGAAGCGTGTGTGTGTGTGTGTGTGTGTGTTGGGCGACTGCGGTGCTACAACAATGAGTGGGCTTGTATGGAGAGCAGAAGTGTGGTCGGGTCTGACACCTTTGTGGATGATTCATAGACTTATTAATTAGCTGCTAATCTTGTGCGTCTGCCAACAGCTTTACCTAGTCTCTGAATCACACATTCTCGTCATATAGCTGACCAAACTGCATTAGCAAATTAGCTGAGTAGTGCTGGTGGTGAGAATCTCTCTGAATTCCATGAAGAGGTCATGGGCTGAAAGAGTTAAGACAAAAATGCTTAGCCACAGAAAGCAGAAAATAGAGATAGTTGTATCGTAAACAGTATCAAATAGCAGTGAGGTGCTAACAGAACCAATGCAGCTTTTCCTCCCTTACTGCTCTGTGAATAAACTTGGTGATCAGCAGAACCATGGGAAATTAATACACTAATCCTGGAGGTCAGGAAGCTGGCAGTACATCCCGAAAGTTGTTGTCTTTGCAAGTCAGGAAAGGAAAATATTTATTTTCTTTTGTTAACATGCAAGAGGGGTAGCACTCTGACCCATATGTGTTATTTTTCAGGTTCAGTCTGGGGTTACAAAACATAGATAAAATACAAAACACTTACACTGCTATGCACAACACTTGTACGACAATGAAAAGGAGAAAGAATGAGAAAAAGATAAAGGGAGATAGCAGGATTAGTGAGTGAAACAAGGAAAAGACAACAGCAACATTTAACAGGGAAAGAGAGTAGAGGGGGACAGGATGGCTTGTCATTGGTGGCACCTATTAGTTTTTGACAGAGAAATGGAGTCTGATTATAGTGATATCTCTGCTCTGAAAGCATTTACACTGGGCTGCTTTGAAAATGTGGTAATGAATTTAATACAAGGAGGGATGAATGCCCAAACTTTTAGGCCCATTATCCAACTAAGAGCAACGACAACCTGATGTTGTTAACAAATGACAATAAATAAATAAGTATGTGAAGTGACAGCCTTTTGGTTAAAGTATGAATTAATAGTTTTCTTTGATGAGATAGCGCAATAAGTGTGCAGATGCTGTTACAGATAAGAAAATGAACATTTACAACCGTGGACAGTACAAAGGTATCAACGTTCTGTCACATGCATGAAAATGCTAGACAGGGTGACTGTTATATGAATGCAAAGCATTAAAAAGTAAGATGCGAGACGGGCAGTTCGGATTCAGATAAGGATGCACCACAACTGGCCCAATGTTTGCAGCAAGGCAGATAGTGAACAAGAACCAGGGATGAGGAAAGAGTCTAACAAGGCATTCCTAGACTTGAAGAAAGCATATGACAAATTTCATAAGATGATTTGGGCAATCCCGTGAAGATTCAAAATCCTTAGTAGAATTAGTGCAAGCTACGCATAAGGAACCAATAACAAGTATGATCTGTGTTTGGACTCACAGACAGGTTCCCACTGGGAGTGAGTGCGCATCACAGTTCAGCTATGAGCAAACTGCTGTGCATACTGCTGATGGACTACATTAGCAAACGGGTTGAAGGAAACAGATCAACAAAGCTGTTGTACTTAATGTGGCACTACAAGCCATCTCTAACCAGGAAAGTCAGCAAATGATGGGAGAATGCAAATCTGATGAGACATGGAATGAAACTCAGTACAGGTAAGACAGTTATGACAGCAAATAGGAAAAACCTAAAAGAAGCTGAAAAGTGAGAAAGAAGGGAATTAGTGGAACAGGTAAACAGCTTCAAGTATTTGGGAAGGGTGGCTGACAAGAAGGAAAGTCTGAAAGAGGAGGTCACAGGTGCTGCAGCGAAATGACACAGTATCAGGGTAGTGTGGATACAGGATTGCTGAGGGGGGGAACCCTGAAGAAGGATGTCTCATCCTTGCCTGGAAACAGAGGACCTCATTTATTAAAGCTATGCAGAAACTTCCAACCTGCAGCATTTGCTGGCCTAAGGGCTATTTCTGCTGGGCCTGAAGCAGTGGCTGTCTATTTGACCATAATCCAAAGCTAGCTGTGCTGGGAACCAAAGAATGGCCTCAAAGGTATGTATGGAAATCTCTCAGAACAGAAAGGAATCAGCCTTCTGCTCTCATAACCACAGGTTGATAACTTTTCCCCAAACACCAAGCAGCAGCAGAATCTTGAAAGGAGAGTCTAGGAAATAAGTTCTAAAGTCCACAGTAAATGGGCATAAGTTGCAGACAAGATTGCCAGCAAATGGTTATTCAGGATCTAGTAGCATAACTCACTACATGGGCTACATTAGAGGCTTTGCACATTGCGGACAAGCCGATGGTTAATGCCATGGCCACATGAGCCTTAAGTTACTGCTTTTCTTTGGTATTAGACATGGCCTCAATAGTCACAGAGGCATCAAGAATATCCCTCTGGATATATGGCATCAGAGTTTAGCAATTTAGCATACCTATAATAAAACTGGAGAATATAAATATCTTCTCTCCACAGCAACTAAGACATTGAACTCCCTTATCTGGAAGCCAGATCACTTCAGCCTAAAGTCCAGTGCTCCCTCATAGTACCAGTGCAGACAATGGAATCTCAATCTATAAAGTGAAAATGTTCAGCCTTTCTTGCAACAGAGATAACGTATTAGTATTCACCCATTTACAACAATTTACAACAGACAATGTCCTTAAAATTGTTCACAAGTGTTGGAATGTACTCTTTCATCAGCCAGATAAATGGGTGAACTGTTTCAAGACTTTGTTCAGGAATGAGTCACATGACAGTATGTTACTTAGAAAAGTTACTGTCGCTACAAAAAAAATCAACGGTAGAGATAAGTAGGTATAGTACAGCACAATACTTCAAAGCATAAGATACAATTCTCATAAACTGTGGAACTAATACAATGACTGAGGGTGAAGTGCCAACATACATATTTACAATTACTGTGATAATGTTGCAGCGATCCAAGAAGTCAGAAAGGGGGTTGGGAGTGTAACAAATCAGAAGTGCATGCAGCAATGACTACAAATGTTTACAGCAGTGACACACTGTGGGAATTTCACCAAGTGTTCATCAAAATACAGTATAAACAACTGTCACTCTAAAGTACATACAGCCTTGTTCTGGTAAGTAGAGAAAATAATTGTTGATTTAATTTTAATTCTAAGTGCTACGGGTGGATGTTATCTTAAATGCAAAAGTTTAAAATGTTAAGGTAGCAAACAGCAAAGCGGATCTCATAGTAACAGTAATATCAACTGGCATCAGAGACATAAAACATGCTGATGGTGTTATAGAATATTCAGTTTTTTGAAATTACAGTTTTTAGTTGCTGATGTTTTCACAACAGCTTAGGTTACAAATTTCTGAAGCACATTTTCAGTAAGGTAATGTCTCCGATAGCTTCTGGGTGCCATGTAAAGTTGAGACAAGAGTTTAAAAGGACATCTAAAAACTCAAGAGGAAGATTCAGCAGCTGTAAGTGCTGCTAAAGGATCTGCTGAAATTAGAAAAGTTGCTTTACCTAATCACTGGGCTGTATGTATCAAAGAGGACAGCCTTTGTTTTCTGTGTGTCAACAGTGAGACCATCGTTAGTTATCTATTTACAAACTATGCTCAAATCATTCTGTGGTAGTTTTAAAATCCTACTGGAGAGATTTTCCTGTTCTATGTATAATTAAGAAACTTGTGTAAAGTATTTGGTGGATACTGTAGAAATCTATGGGTAAAGAATTAGCAGGAAGAAATGTGTAGGACTTAGGCTGGAAACACTATCAAAACCAACTATACCAAACAAAAATGAACAGTTACAGATGACCTGCTTGAACAGTAATTTGTGAACCACTATAAAAGGAACCATAAAAAAAATATATATATATATATATATATATATATATATATATATATATATATATATATATATATATATATTATATATAATCTGACAACAGCATGGATAGCTTAGCAGAACCTGTTTTAGATATGCAAATATGGTCCCAAGAGGAGCTTCTGTATTACTAAAGATCCACTTTATTGCTGACTGCTGTACAGATAGCTGATTAAAGATATGTAGTTATTTACTGATTATTACATTTTTAATCAACAGTGGGAATTGCCAAGCACAGCAGAACATTAATGTAGTCCAAGAGCTGCTTATGCACTAGTCTATTTCTGCCAGATAGGCTACTTTGGATACAAATCAATAAATCCATGAGTTTGGAGGGGTGTTGACTTCATTAACGATGGTATGGTATCAGTATTCCAAATAGTATGGTATCAGTATTCCAAATATTGAAAAAAGAAGCTTGTTGTTAAGCATAACTTTAATAAGCATGCTACTGCATAAATAATAAATGTAAGCTCTTAAAAAGCAGTGGTAAAGATTACTTTCTATGGTTAATGTGTTGTCAGACAGCTTTGATAAAAGTTTAGCATTAGCAGATTTTGAAATACGTTTGAAGAAAGAAAAAAAAAAAATCACACTGGTTGGGCAAGGTGGCTTAAGATGGCTAGTTGCCTCTTTTCTAGGGCATCATTCCCATAAAATTTTCTGGAAGTTGTACAGTTCTCATTGATACTCAAACTAAAACACATTCCATGTCAGACACTGAAGCTCTTTCACAGTTTTGTTTCACATAACTAAAACAAAGTAGTTCAAAATTTACTTGTTATCAGTTACCCACGGCTTTTATTCCCGCTTTTGATTATTTTTTTAAATTAATTAGGAACAACCACTCGCCGCATACCCCAGGTACTTATAAATAAATCTACACGCTTATCTTTAAAACCCAAATTTAAATATCAGCTTGTTTTACACTTTTAATAGTTTAAACAAAGAAATGGCCCACTGCCAGCAGTCTCCTTCCTCTGTATGTGGCTATTAATAATACACCACACAATTGAGTATAACGGCAATAATTCATAGATTTTGGTTTTCAGTGGGAGTAACAATGGAATTCTCTGCTTCCTGATCAAAGTCTCTGAATTGCCAGTAAATCCCACCACAGTCCATACTTTTGTTCCTTTGTTGGTGTTTTTCTTATTTGCAAAACCTGATAATAAATGTAAAGCATGCATGTGATGCTAAAGTACTAGTCAAAAAAAAAGGAGCAAAGTGAACCTGACATCTTAGACACCCTGCATGGCATGCACCTAAATTACACAGTCTCATGGATAGACCAATAGCTTCCAACTCATACCAAGTTTTGATTCTGTTGCAGAATTGTTTAGCATTCTCATACTGTTCACCCTCATAACCCCAACTTGCACCTTCAAAAATATACTGTGAAATAACAGTATGCCACCAATAAATTTAACATTTAACCAAGACTAATAAACAAAAATACACATGCACTGAAACCAAAATCCATTTTTTTTGCCTCTTATATATCCAAAAGAGCATAATATGCAATAACGTAAAAACAAAACTCATCCTATACTGTTCAGCGGAACGTATCCTCCAAACAGGCCGTAAAAGCAAACACAGAACGCAGCTCACAAAATTTCCACAATACGCTGCTTACTGAAACAAGTAAACCAAACCAAACAGCTTCTATATGCCGGTACCTTCGTATTCCTCCGTGAATCATTTTCTTGGTGCACATCCACAGATGTCAATCATTTATTTAAACCAGCAATGACCAAAGGAACCTGCAAAGTAATAGCAGTTACCAAACGGGCAATTCTGCACTACAGCACCGATTTTTAAGAAAAGCGTTTCAAAGCCCTTACTGTCATCGCCATTTCATTTTTCGATTATTAATTAACCGAGTCCCACTTGACAGATGAAACTGTCTTCAACAGCGAACCGGGAGAATTCCTGTCAAACAACTTCCTCAGTTCAAGATTAAATGAAGCAGACCCATGTTAATTTTTCTGTTACAGAGAATGTAAAACAGCAAGCAAGAGAGACATCGAGTTCACATAACTTCACTTAACCGCCTGTGGGGTTCCACTGTGGAAATAAATGCAGTATGTACAAGTACAGCATAATATACATATATCTGACAGTTTAAAGTCCAAACAACACCTTACTAAATAACCTGTGGCCCTCACTAAACACAAGCTTAAAGCCACATTAAGCTTCCAAAACATTACCACTCACCAACTTCTAACATTCTCATTCGCTATAAAAAAGTAATCCTAAAATGAAACAAGCACATTCCGAAACAGTTTAACTTACTACCATCACATGACTCCACTGGTATCCTGAAAGTAGTTTTAAGCAGTCACGTGATTTGTTATCCGCGCTTCGCTCTCTTTTGCTGCTACTGCTAGTATGTGTAGGTTCGTTGATGTATTTTTTTTTTTCATTTGTAATTTTTTTAACCGAGAGTATTCCTGTATCAGGCGGACCTACTTTCACTGGTATCCGACGGAGAATTATGTCAGTTAAAAAGGGAGTCGGTATAAAACAAGCTTAAAAGTTGAGAGAATGATATCCACTGAAAAAGGCATCCGTATATAAAGTAAACATAAAAGTTGACGCACAAACTAGTCCCATTCGTATGGACTGTCAACACAATATTTAGTTGGGTTTACCGTAGATAAAAATGAAGTAGAGCAAGTAATATAAAAAAAAAATCTTAAGAGCCTGTGAAGTACTGGCCCACGCCCAGTACCAAGTAAAGGCATTGTCATGACTAACAGGCTATTTAATGAAGTTCGTACTTAACTTTGTTTCTTCAGTCTGTCCTTAAACACATTTTTAAACATCTTAATTAATATAACATATTACATAGAGGCATGAGTACGCATTTATTTGATCGGAAAGAGGAGGACCCTCTCCAAGTGTTGGACTTTGGTAGCAGATGAGTCCTGTAATCAGTTAAAAAAAACTGTGCTTGGAGCCTGTATCACTTACCCTGACTTTGAGAAACTATTCATCATTTATACAAAAGCATTTGAAGTGGACTGGGAGACGTAGTTTCACAAAAAGCAGGCAGTGAAGAACACCGGGTCTGCTACCATAGTAGAAGACTGATAAGGGCAGAGAAGTACTCTGTCATTGATTATGAATGCCCCACTATTAAATAAGCACCGACTTTGCTACACTACTATTTTAAGGAAGTTGTTCTACTCTCTTCACTGACCATGCACCCCTGTCATGGCTAAACAAACAAAAGCATGTTGATAATAAATTGGGCTAGTGGGTTTTGTCTGGTACAAAGTCTGCCAATGCAGATGGATCATCCAGATTTTATAACTCGTCCTGAAAAGTACAGACGTGGGGGTACTATTCTTGGGGGGGGGGGGGAGTAATATGGTTTAGTGTGTGTTACATAATGAAAAAGGTGCAGTTTTGGTTTAGTGTGTGTTACATAATGAAAAAGGTGCAGTTTCTCTACTAGTTTTGATGTGATATAACTGTTTTTCTATCTGAGCTACCGAATATTAGGGCAGAGAAGAGCAGGTAACAGAAGACTGTATCTGAATGCCCCTGCTGAAAAGAATTAAAAAAAACGACTATAACCCACCAAGTCAGAGAAATTTGCTTATCAGTGCAGAGGGTGTACTTTTGTATAAAACATGATTACCTCTGAGCAAACTGAGAAATCTGCTAGAAGTAAGAACTCTTGGCCACTGCCAATTCATAGCCTTACCAAACACATGACCAAGGAATAACAAAAACGATACCTAAATGAAGGAATCCTTGGTATTGTACCAAAGACTGGTTTGAGCGTTTCAGCTGAGTAAGAAGCTATATTAAATGTAAGGCTTTTTGTGTTTTTCTGTTTACAAATATATTTTTAGTTTCATTTAAAGATTTATCACTGTAAAGAAAGTGCACTGAACATAAGACTTCTGCTTCCAGTGTGTTTTATCCATTATTCTCATTCTCTCTTTCTCTCCTTGTGTGTGTGTAAGTGTGTAAATGAATGTTTATACATATATATATTTTATATACACACACACCTGCATAAAATACACATACGTGGAAGCAATTCTTGAAGGCCAGTAGTTTGTAAGTTGGATAGTTAAACTTATGGACCTCTATCTGTTCATCAGCATTTATCTTATTGACTCTTTTGAGCATAAACCAACTGGCTGGCAATCAGCTCTAGACTACTCTACAAGGCAATTCCACTGCCACATGCTTCAACAATATGCAGTACACACAACACTGTCCACCACCGGCCATCTCTGCTATACATAAGTGTTCTCTGGGTCCTTTTTTGGAACCCATATATGCTCTCTCTAGGTCCTAGTTTGGACTTAGAAAAAGGGAGGAACCTCTGTATTAGTATGGATTTACAAAGTTGTAGGCCCTCTATCCCAAAACACAGAAACCTGGATAGTTTAGCCCTTCTTCCCATCTAACCATCTTCTTTCCATTATCCAGGGTTATTTTATATAGCCAGTATAGCCATTCCCATCTTCAGTTTTCCAGCATTACCATAATTAGAGTAATGAGACAACTGACATGGGCATAAACTGTCAGGTTTTGTGAAAGACAGTGCTGAAGAGATGGCAACTAGGCAAGAGCGAAGTGCTGGAGTTCAATTCAGCAGGCACCAGTGATATCATGGCTGCTGAAATGAATGTTTTTTTTGCCTGCAAATTCAGACCTTTTTTTCCTCAACTCTGGGTTGGGGGTGCCAGTCTGGAAATTGTCTGTGGATATCCTACAGAAGGGCCTCACTGAGACAGATGCCTGGTGTCAGAGCCATGGCTTCAAGCTCAATGCCAAAAAGTGCAGTGTCATCCCCTTTGGTAAAATCTCTGTCTCATGAACTACCACATAGGCAGCAATCTACTTAACACCGAATGCGTGATAAGAGACCTTGGAACCCAGGTGGACAGTAGTCTCTCCTTTGATAGTCACATCGCCACAGTAGTCAGGAAGTCCTTCTACGTGGCACACCTCATCATAAAAGGGTTCTCATCCAGGAAAAAAAAGGTAATTGTTCCCCTCTACTCAACACTCATTAGACCAATTATAGAGTCCAACGACCCTTTTGGAATGTACCTCACAAGACATCTGCAGCAGCTGGAAAGGCCACAGAAGTACCTCACAAAGAGGATTACTGGCCTCAAATGCCCTACACCGACCGCTTCAAAAAACTCCAGCTTTACTCCATAGCATATCACCTACTCCGAGGTGATTACTGCTTAACCCAGAGCTGTTGGACATGCTACACCTAAAGAAATCCCAATCCCTCCGAGCTACATGCTCTAGGGACCTAAACCTTGTCACCACAATAAACAGGATATGCTGGAGGGATAGATTCCTGTCCCAGAGACTTCCCATACTTTGGAACAGGCTACCCATCTATGTCAAGCAAAGTTCTTCATTAGCACTCTTCAAGAAAAATCTTGATGAGTGAATGGGAAATAGAAAATACACACCGGGGATCACTTCTGTGTTTCTGCTCAACGGTGGCACAGGAAAATAACTTTCTTGGGTGGTGTAAGCCAGGGAACCTTGTTGGCTAGGCTTACGTAGGCCCTTGGGCCAATAGCCTAGTACCTACCTATGAACAAATGTTCTCACTTCTACTCTGCTTCCAGTCAGAACCATACATCTTTGTCTAATAAGGAATTGCAGTGCTACTATAAGTCTTGTATTCTGCTCTTAAATCCCTGGTGGGTACTTGCATGTATTATATGCTTTACATGCACCATGAGGTTCCTCAGAATGACCTTTCCCAATATGCAACTTTCAACAACCATATCAGTACATGTTTTGAGTCCAAGGATCACTGCTGCAGTAATATTTATAAAGCATGAGTATAAGCCACAGGCAAACATCAAGGCAACCTGCCAGACTCCCAAGATTTTGGACATCCCCCAGTGGGTTGGTCTTTTCTTCATACCAAAGATATTATGCTCTTGGTGATTAGAAAAGGAACAACATCCCATGGCATCATTGGTCCTTTTTGGGGAGATGCAAGACAGGCTAGTAATGCCAAGTGTAAATATGTTGTGTGTCCATAAATGGGTCAAACCTGGTCACTCTGGTCTAAATAGTAACCCTTTAATATGTACTTCTTAATGTTTTACAAGGATCTGGAGAAGACATATGCATAACTGTTCCCCTGACACCCTGCATAGATGTTATTAGGCTGTAGAATTTTACAGGATGTTGTTTTTTTTTTTTTGGTGGGTAAAAGGTGAGAGGGAGTTCCACTGGCAGCAAATATCTCTGAACTCAAACTTTTACTGAAGTGGAAAGTAATAGCAGCAATCACTGAACCCACATTTTTACTGATGTGGGAAGTAACAGCTGCATGATGTTCATCATAGGGATCACTAATGTAATACTCTTCTTAAAGCATGGGAAGAGTGCTAAAGTAGTGTTAGTTTTTATACCAATCCAAGGACGGTTGAGATGGAAGACCTCCCCATAAAAAAAAAAAAACTGTGATTCTTGCCCTGCATATGAAGTATACATCTAGTATACAATGTTTAGAAAAGGTGTGGATTGAAGTCCAGGTAACTGCCTCTCATATGCCATAAGCAGAAACATTCCTGGAAAAAAAAAGAGCAGAAGAAACCGTTGCCTTATACCTTAAGCATTTCCCATGGTAGCTAAAGTAAAACACAATGAAATTAGCTTAGCTATATTGATAAACAAAAGTTAACATAAAAACATATCTTCAAGAACCATGCCTGTCCACTTCAGCCATTGTGGGACTAATTGACGTAAGCACTAATCAGCTCAGCACCTAAAACTTCCCAACCTCTAAATATTTCCTCTCATACAATGGTGCGTGCCTCCTCCTCTTCAAATCTGAGTGTGGCCCTGTACAACTAGTACAGATACACAATGTGAAATACAATCAATTCCTTAATATCCTTCCAGGCCTTATTTTCCACAGACACAGATCTTGAAGATCTATTGTTATGGGAAGTGCAACATTTTGTACCTTACGTGATCCAGCCAGTAGGATAGAGTCCTGAGCTCTTCCTTTTGGGTGGTATCATGGCAAAACACACCTGATTGTGGATCCAAATGCTGACACAGGGCATGTGCCAATGGCATGAGGGATAAAGCTCTGATGACGGGCGAGGTGACCTGAGTTTGAATAATGTAGTGGGTGCTTGATAGCACAGGTAGGTAGGACGGTATGCACATACAGGTGGGAAGGCTCACACTCAGGAGCACAACCACAAAATGATTTCCTTGGTGACTAGGAAAACAACCATGTGGTTCCTCCTGTGGGTGGGCAAGGCTGTCATGTTGAAATCAATCCCTTGCAGAAGTAAAGGGTGGTGCAGTGCTGACACTTATATGTTATCAAAGGGCAGTAGCATGGGAGTAGGGCTAAATAAAAAAATGCCAAATCAACTCTGATGGCTACCTAAATAATGCCTCCTCCCAGCCAACTCTTGCCCCTAGTGATTGGCGAAAGAGTGTGCTGATTGGCTAAGAAGGAACTGATGATCAGAAGGGTGCAGGGACAAACTGAACAAAAAAAAATCAGAAAACTTACACCTGTAGATTGGATCTATATTAGTGTATCGAATGGACTAAATAGCAAAAGCTATTTAGTCGATCCGATACTGTCAAAATGGCAAAATAGCGAAAACACGGAACATTAAATTTTTTCCCAGGGAAAAAATTTGGTGGGCTGTCTTCGGGACTTTGCCATTTCCTCCACTATGGTGCGATCTCGGAGTTGGTGTATTTAAGTGGGGGGGGGCAAAGCCCCCCACTTATCTTTGTGTTTGTTTTTTTTTGCGAAGCAGCAAATTATTTCCCTGGGAAAAAAATTCACTGTTCCGTATGTTCGATATTTTGTGGTTTAGACATTATCGGTACGATAAAATAGCGTTTGCTATTTTCATCGTAAGATAAGGTAATCTAGACGCCTGTAGATTATATCCAGTTTATAGTGTCTTACAAAATACAGAGAAACAAAACTCTGGAGGCATTTTAGGGGAAAGCATGAGAAAAGCCACAATTCTGGCAGAATGTGCCTTGGGTTTGGCAGGTAAATCTTAGTTGTACTTGGAGGGAAGAGGGTAAGAAGGAGTTCCTACAGCAATATGTAATACAGTCAGAAAGCCACAATGTGCCTTTTCTAAACTGCATTAGGTACAAATTGCCTAAAATTATGCACAACTCCCTGTGCATGTCTAAACAATGTAACAGATACTTTCCCCAATGTTGGAGTAATGTAGGTAAAAGACAGGCAGATTTATGGCTTGATTTAAATTTAATGTTGTTGTTTGTCTTTTCAGCTTTTCCTGGTTAGGGGTCGCCACAGCGGAACTCTGGTCCGCTAATGATTGGCAATAGATCTTTTTATGGTGCCGAGTTGCCAGCCCGACGCCCAACCTTCAGCGAAGGCATGCCCACTCACGCATGTCTTTTGGAGGCCACTCAACTGCGGGGAGGACATGCAGACTCCACACAGAAGTCACTCCAGCCATGAATCGAACAGGAGAGCCTCTTGCTGTGTGGCAACAACGCTACCGCTGTACCACCGTGGCTGTCTGCTTGATTTAAATTTAATCCCATTGCTATATATTGGCATGAAAGATGGTTTAGTCACCAAGGAGACTCAGTTTAAGAGTAAAAGTCTGCAAATCTGAAACTTGCCTTTCTGAAGTGGTATCTACCAAGAATATTTTCCAAGTTAAGAATTTAAGGTGTGCCTTAGAACCTGATTCAAAGGGAGAAAACATTAGCTTTTCAAGCATAAACAGACTGCAAAGGGGGACAGGTTCTAAACTTGGGAATTTAAATAAAAAGTTACTCTTAATAAAGACATTATTCACCTTAAGGGAGGCTAATGAGCAATTATTTAGACCTTGGTGAGCTTCAGAGATAGCTACTAAATTACCTTCAAAGAACAGCTCAGACCAGAATAAAAAAAATGTTTGATAAGTAGTCCAATATAGCTGGAAATGAAACCATGAAAGAATTTAATTCTTAAGAAGTAGACTAAATGGCAAACCTAGCCTCACTCTATCAGGTCAACTTAGTTCATAGCTAAGTACTAGGCTAGTTCCCCTTGAGAGCCATTTTAAGCCTAGCCAATTTCCCTTTTGGGACTTGAATTAATCCATCCTATTCAGTGTCAGACTGGCCTTACCCATCCCATGGCCGATTATTATATATTATCCCTCTTGAGAATAACTAGGATCATACCATAGATAATTTGTGGGGACCCATGCATGGGATAAAGCATTAAGATCTGTCCCCTGTCCATTAATAGTACATGAGGTAGTTCAAGGGTAAACTTTCTGTTACCCACCCGTAGACCCAAGCTGTGCTTGAATATATGGACAAGGATGTGCTTTGTTTTATGTGGATGGGGACTCTGTTCCAGGGCAGTGGTATCCTCTGCATGATACACCTGTCTCTCTAAACCATGTTGTTGATGTTACAGGAGAGGCTTGGATCCCTATTAGGATAGTATCAGATGTCTGGGAAGAAGTAAGACTCTGGACCACCATTTCTGGTTAAGAAGGGACCATTTCTGGTTAAGAAGGGTCTCTGGTCACTACTGGAAGTGAAGTAACCATGTGGTAACCAAAAGAATAGAAGGGCTAGGTAAGGCTTCCCAGATAGATGGATCAGGAGGCTCCTGAATGGTCCCAGATAGATGGATCAGGAGAATCCTGAATGGTCCCAGACAGATAGATCAGGAGGTTCCTGAATGGTCCCAGATAGGTGGATCAAGACGTTCCTGAATAGTTTCATTTACAGTGATTTCTCCAGAAGGTGAAGCCAGAGCAAGGGAAACAAAATTTGTCAAGGCCACAATGGTACTTTGAGAATGACCTTGGCCTTGTTTTCCTTGGCTTGGGTAATGTAGGTCTGGAGAACATTTCTATGCTCTAGCATCCCTGGCAGCCTAACTCTATGGGGAGACTAGACAGAAAAAGCTGCTGCACTTGGTGCTTGTCAGGGAAGCAAATAGTTTACAGCAATATGTATCCCAGAGGTGGAAGAGCATTCTTGCCACTGAATGACTTAGAGACCACATGTGACATCAGCAGGCTGTGGCTGAGCCTGTCCACTAATAAATTGGCATGTCAAGGAATCTGAGTTGCTATGAGAAAGTACCAATGCAGCTTAGCCAGTTCCCAAGGTCTTATGGCTTTGTTAACAGAGGAGGTTGTAATATGTTCTGCCTTGCTTGTTGATATACCATACCAATGCCATACTTCCAGAATGAATGTCTACTGCACCTGGAGGAAAGAAGTTCTGTAAGGCCTGCAAAGTGAGGAGGGTCACTGTTATCTCCAGGATACTTATATTCAAGTAGGCATTTGCCTGTGACCAAGTCTCTTAGACTGTCTCAGATGAAGTTTTGCCAATATCTGGTGAGCTGCCACAGTGAATATGCACTTGATAAACAGCATGAGGGTTGACATGATCCCAAAATTGGTACTGACTGCTGACCCAGAACTGTAGAAATTCTTGGATTCTTGGTGGTCTTTGTGTTAAGTTAGACATCCTGGAAGCTCAACAGCACATCTAGTCTCCTTTCAAAAGACAGAAGAATGTACTGCACTGTGGCCATCTGGAACTTGTCTTTTGGTACAAACTGGTTTAGGCTGCTTAACTCCAGAACCAGCCAGAGGTCTTGTACCTTCTTTGGAACCAAAAACTAGAAATAATATCCAGACCCTTTCTGGTCTGACGGAACCTCCTGGATTGCTCTTTTTCTAAACAAGTTGAGAATATCTTGGCCACACCCTTCTGCCTGGGTGGCAAGTCTGGAGGGGAAAGGGAGTGACAGAGGCTTAGGCAGGAAACAGAGTGTGTAGCCTCTTGATACGATGATCCTTAACTGCCTTTAATGATGGCAATCCATGAAGGCAACTAGAAGAGTGGTTCCAGCCCAGTAACTTGCAGCTTACTGGCTGTTTTGGGCGATTTCCTAGCTCTTTCTAATCCCCTGCTATAAAGCCCGCTTTTGCGCAAATTTGCACATACCGCAGCATCGGGCAACGCCGCTTAATCAGGTTTAAACTATTCCCGGCTCCACAAAGTCTGCTCTTCATTTTTTCCCTTAGAACTGTTCAAACTCTCAAGCTAAGCATTCTATTCTCAATCTAAAATCCCTGCACTTGCTCCTATAAGCATTTTGTATAAGTTAAGCACTTTTTAACTAAAAAAGCACTACATCCTCCTAAAATCCCCTTGAGTACCCTATCCCCTATAGGTCCTTTCTGATTCAGTTACATAGCAGTTCCTTATACTATTCTGGCATGTCGAAGGGACAGTTGCTGGCTTCCTCTCCAGTTCAGCTGGTGAATCTGGGAATCTTGAAGCAATGTTACAACTGCCTCATGTACACAGACAACCCTCTCCTCCTCCCAACAAATACAAATATATGTGAGAGATGCAACCATATAGCCAAACTGGAGGCTGAGCTCTCTCGACTCAATACTGGCATAACCAGTCAGGAGAAGAAAACCACACACACCACAAATCCAGTCTCACATAGACCTACCACAACTGCAAACCAAACACATAAACACACAAAAACATATTCGGAGGCTCTTAATAAAAATCTGCCAAAGCAACAGAAACCTCCAAAGCAGACATCCAAGCAACCACTACGTCAAAACAAAACACATGTAACACATAGTTCACAAAGTCAGTGTGCCAAACAGTCACAGCCCTTAAGGCTAAACAACATACCTGATACACTTGTAATAGGTGACTCTATAGTCAGACACACTAACGTCCCGCTCACCAGGCTGAACAAGGAAAAGGTCACAGTAAGCTGCCTGTCGGGCGCTAAAATCCGCCACATAACACAAGCACTCGGGTCTCTCCAAAGCAGGTACAAATATGACTCAGTCATTGTCCATGCTGGTGTGAATGACTTGAGACGTACCTCCCTGGACTCCATGAAAAGAGACATAGAGGAGCTCTCTGATTATGTAGCCCAGGCCGGTATGACCCTGCCCTTAAGCAGCATCTTACCCTCACCAAGAATGATGCCACAGTACAAAGACAAAAAGATCAATTTTAACAACTGGCTTAAGTATTGGTGTCATTCTATGGGGATCCAATGTCTGTCTGCTTGGGATGACATGCTCGACAAGCCACGCTGCTTCACAAGGGACAGCTTGCACCTGTCACCCCTGGGCTTTCGGATATTGGCAAAGGCTCTTGCCACCCCCATAGTGCCTTTTTTTAGGCAAGGCTCAAAAGACAAACCCACCTCCCTAAAAAACACAAGTAGAAAGAAACTAAGGGTAATGCTGCTCAACGCCAGAAGTCTAAACCTCAAAATGCATGCTCTCGAAGCCCTCCTCAGTATGGAGAACATCGATGTCTGTGCAGTGACAGAAACCTGGTTCAAGGCTCCCGAGAGCACCCCAGCACTACCAGGTTATACCTCATATCATGCTTTTCGGCCCCAGAACTTGGACCGAACCACGAAAGGAGGGGGAGTATCCATATTCATCAAGGATACCCACACCTCCAGGTTAGTGGCAATGCACGAAGCATCAGAGACCATCCATGTGCAACTAACAGTGGGCAAAACTGCCCTCCAGTTTGTAGCATGCTACAGACCACCCTCTCAAACTCAGGAACCCCACTCGGCCTTCCTAAAGACACTGGAGAATATGAAGGTCTCTCCAAACACCATCATATTGGGGGACTTCAACTACCCAAACATAGACTGGGAGCATTACTCAAGCCCCAACACCCTAGCCCAAAGGTTCCTAGAATTCATAAACTCAAATGCTATGGAACAACTAGTCACCTCTCCCACAAGAGAGGAAAACATATTAGACCTGATCATCACAAACATGGGGACACAATGTTCCATACCAGAAGTATACCCCTCATTGGTAAGATCGGACCATAAATTAATCTCCCTGGAAATCCGTATCCCGCCCCCACCCCCAGCACAGAAGACCACAGTGAAGAACTTCTCAAAAGCTGACTTCACACTTCTTAAGACCGAAGTGGAATCCTTCACGGCCCCCGGGCCAGCGGAAACCACAGCCCACTCTGCTGAATCCTTTATAAACGCATTCTATGGACACCTACAGGAATGCATGGATCATGCAATCCCAAATAAAACCAAGACCCATTCCCTCAAAGGCAGGCATCCTGTCTGGTGGACCCAAGCCATTAATAAGCTATACAACAGAAGGAGGAAGCTACTACATGATGGAGCAAAATCCCTAAAAGGGAAGGCATCTCTGATCAGTACTAGCAAAAAACTATGAACACTCATAAAGTCATCCAAGGCCAACTTTGAGAGAAAAATTGCACAAGACACTAAAGATAATCACAAGGCTTTCTTTAGTTATGTTAGAAACCTGGGTGGAAACTCCCAGATATGTTCAGAGTTAGTCCAAAATGACAAAAAATACACTGAACCCACAGACATTGCCAACATACTAGCAGACAGGTTCAGTGCAAATTCCCCCCCCCAAAAGGACAAATATCTATCCCAGCAGAGTGTTCCTTCCCTGACATCTCAGATGCCCAGGTGAGAGCCGCCCTCTCTAAAGCTAAAAACACAGCATCAATGGGACCAGACGGTGTCCCGGGTTGCGTGCTACATGAACTCCAAGAAGAGCTAAACCCACACATAAGGCTGCTGTTTAATCTCAGCCTTACTACAGGATATGTACCCAAAGAATGGCATACAGCAACAGTGGTCCCACTCCACAAAGGAGGTGCTTCTATGGACCCTGGAAACTACCGCCCCATAAGCTTGACGAGCCTGGAAAGCTATGAAGAGGATCATTATGGAACTCATAAACAAAGACATTGGAGACCTACAGACATTGGATCCTGCCCAATTCGGCTTTGTTAAGGGCAGATCCTGCCTCTTGAACCTGGTCGACTTCTTTGAAACAGTCACCAAGGCCATTGATGAGGGTAAGGTAGTTCACACAGCCTACCTTGAACTTGCAAAATCCTTCGACACAATACCCCACTCGGGCATCATAGACAAGCTCTCCAGCTTAAATATAAACCCCTACGTCATAAGATGGGTTGCAAACTGGCTCAAGGACAGAACCCACAAGGTCAGAATTGCTAGAGCCATGTCAGACTCTAAACCAGTCACAAGTGGCATCCCACAGGGCTCGGTCCTGGGACCTCTCTTGTTTGGTATTTATTTTTCTGAGGTACAGGCTAACATGGGAGGATTGTGGCTGACCAGGTTCGCAGATGACTGCAAACTGGGTGCCATAATTGATTCTCCAGTGGACACAAGCATCCTTCAAAAGGGTCTCATAGAAACGGAAAACTGGTGCCAGAGCCATGGCCTTAAACTAAACGCCAAAAAGTGTATAGTCATACCCTTTGGGAAAAACAAAGTGCCCACAAATTACCACATAGGTGGTAATCCATTAAGTACAGAAGAAGTAATTAGGGACCTAGGGACCCAAGTTGACAGTAACCTCTCATTTGACACTCACATTGCCAAAGTGGTTAGAAAGACCTTCTATATTGCCCACCTTATCATGAAGGGATTCACATCTAGATCGGGAGAGGTCATTGTGCCCCTTTACTCTTCCCTCATCAGGCCCATAATGGAGTACAATGCCCCATTTGGGATGTACCTTACCCGACACCTGCAGCAATTGGAAAGACCCCAAAAGTACCTCACCAAGAGGATCAAGGGACTCAAACATATGCTATATGCTGCCCGGCTAAAGAGACTCCAGCTTTACTCAGTAGCATACCGCCTACTCAGAGGCGATCTATGCCTGATGTACAAGGCCATGTCCAACCTGGAATTAATGGACATGCTCCACCTCAGAAAATCCAAATCCACCAGAGCTACGCGAGCGAGAGATTTGAACCTCAGCACAGAAATAAATAGGACATGCTGGAGGGACAGATTCATAACCCAGAGGCTCCCTTCACTCTGGAATAAAATCCCAGTCCATGTTAGGCAGAGCCCCTCATTGACTCTCTTCAAGAGAAATCTTGACAAGTGGATGGGAGATCGTAGGTTTACCCTGGGGGTCACTTCTGTGTCACTGCTAGACAGAGGTACAGTAAACTAAACTTTAAAATGGGCACAGTATACTCATTCCAAGGGGTGGCGAACGCCAAACACACTCTGGCTAGGCTTATAAATGCCCTAGGGCAGATAGCCTAGTATGAACCTATAAGAACATTTTTTTAACAAGAAACATCTTTATTAAACCATCACTTACTACATAGGCAATCATACATTTGTATAAATGAAAACAAACCACACCAATACAATTCTAGTCGCAAGCATTTTACATCACAAACCATACTGACACACTCCCAGTTAACAAACGTTATACATCATTTATAATCGACTCAATCTTTCTCAATCAAACATTACATAGCTCATTTACATCTTGCCACCTTTTAGACCTCATTCCTTCCTTGTATGTATTGTTCCCACAATTCCCATTTTTTTTCTAAAGTTCTCAATTCCTGTTCTTTTATCTCTCTTACTATATTCACTATTTGCAGTATAGTTGGTTTAGATTTTGATTTCCATTTTCTAGTAATTGCTTTTTTGGCAGCCACCATTATTAGACAAAGCAAGGCCTTACCATGTCTAGTCAATTCCAATTCTGTATCATAGCTCAGAATAATTATCTCCCTCGTCAGACCACTCTGCCCACCCAGCATCTCCGGCAGTGCATCTCACTGAGAAAGTCCACCAACTCACTGCACTCCCAGAAAATATGTTCCCAATTACCTGTTTCTTCCCCTTCACACTTCCAACATTTACTGTCTGCCGGAGTAAAAATTCTTTGCATCTACTTGGGGTATAAAAATATCTATGTAAACATTTCCAGGCAAAAATCCTAAATCTTCTAGATTTTGTTACATATTTGGAAGTATACATATATCCTCCCATTGTTTCTTTGTGAATTGCTTCTCCAATCTCTCTTCCCAATCCTTTCTAACCTCCTCTGATAGATTCTTATAGTTATTGTGCAATATTTTATATGCTCTACTAATTATTCCTTTTTTAATGTCAGCTTCTGTTCTAGATTCTATTAAAAATTCTAACATTGCTTGTCTTTCATTTAGGACCCCCTGTTTCTTTCTCTTTGCCCGTATAGGTTCATAGTTTAGTACTAAGCTAACTGCCCTTGTGAGCCATTGTAAGCCTAACAAATTATCCCTTGTGAGACTCAAACTCTGCACCTTGTGTTTGTAAGGCAAACACCTTAACCATTAAGCCACCCTCCCAATATCTTGGCATCTTCTCATTATATTATCTTTCCCTCTATATTTATTTGCTCCCAATACCTTGGTTCCTTTGGCAGTTTTGAAACAATCCAAAAATGAAGGAACCAAAGGTCCGAGGTACAAACGATAATATGTAGCAAAAAGAAAGGTTCCACAGACCACCAAAGCTAAAACCAAGTATAAATTTATTCCAAACGTTAGCGCTTTCAGGATAACTCTTTCTCAGACGTACAACATAGTAAGAGAAGCATTAATATTTAAAACACCATAGACCAATTAACATAAAGATACAATAAAACAATTAAACATATGGTCCACGCCTTTTTAAAATAGGCTTTAAAGGCATCACACCATTCAATCCTGGATATCTACTTGCTCCTAACTCTATGATCCATCTAGTTTCACAGTATTCTGTATAACCTGCCACATCTCCCCCTCTGGGATTATCCTTAATGTGTTGTGAGGTCATAAAATTAAAATAGTGACCCTGACATTCAATAATGTGTTGTGAAAGGGCATTACAAGTATCTCATAGATGAATAGCAGATAAATGTCTTAAAATTATGTCTTTAAACATACAAATCATCTTTCCTATATAAAATGAATGACAGCACATACATTTAGCCACATATACTATATTTTTAGTTTGACAGGTAACAGAAACTTTAGGTTTATAAATTCTCTTCATAATGGGATGCTTGAAATCAGCATCTCTACAAATAAAACCACAAGCTTTACATCATGTACCTAACCTTGGCCATGTACCTAACCTATCAATATGTCTATCTCCCAGATCAGTCTTATCACAGAGTATCTGTTTCAAATTTTTATTTCTTTTAAAGACAAAATTCGGAGAATTCCCTACCAAATCCTTTAAGGAATCATCAGACTGTAGTATTCTCCAGTTTATAACATCACATACCTGTGTAATGGCACTACTATATGTAAGATGTAAACTAAGCCTATATCTATTACTATTAAACTTTTCTCATACAATTACGAACAGTATTAGTTCTATCAAATGGAACATTGACACCTACTGCATCAGTTCCACTGAATAAAAGAGTGTTGTGATCTACTAGGATCTACTAGATATACCTTGTGAAGAAAACCAAGGTGCTGATGTACCTTCCCTAGACTGCAGGGCCATACTAAACTCTTTATCTATATCTATAGATTTATAAATCCTAGATGTCAATCTACATGTAAGGTCTGCCATTTCATCCCTCAAAACCTCTTAATCAGTACATAACCTGGATAACCTAAGTGCTTGCCCTTTTATGATGTTCTTAAAGACAACACCTGGGTGCATGCTGTCCTTGGCCAATATGCCATTTTTCCAGCATGCTTTCCTAAAATTCTAGTATTAAATGTCCCAGCCATATAGCGTTCAACTTTTAACATCTAAAAAATCTATCTCCTTGTAAGAATGCTGCACAGAAAACTTTAAGAAATCAGTAGTATGTAGTGGTATGTTCTAAATATTCCATAAATTCCTTCAAAGCCTCACTGGTGCCAGCCCACATCAAGAAAACTTATTTTTTATACACATTTTGTTGATGATGTTTTCTAAAAGTTAAATGCTTTAAGATCAACACTGGCAGCACCTTTGTGGTAGAAGGGAAGGAGTATAATATTGCACATAAATCTGATTGTAATTCAAAGGGGGTTATTTATATAGCTACTTGCCAGCAGTGCCCGTGTTACTATATCAGGAAAACCGATCGAAGGTTTAGAGAAAGAATATATGAGCACGAATATGCTATTAGAAAGGGTTCAGATGTAAATTCCTTGGCAAAACATTGTAAGGCTTTTTCAAACCATAGTTTTAAATACATGGCCATAGATACTGTTAAGACAGGACCAAGAGGGGGACATATTAGTTTAATGCTGGAGAAAAAAGAACTTCTCTGGCAACTGAAATTATATGCCTACAGATAACTAGGTTTGAATGAAGTTTATTCTTTTGTATGCCTATTTAAGTTAGAAGCGTTGGGTAGATGAATTTGGTTTGAAACTGACCTCTTATCTTTCAAATTCCAAGACCAGGTCATTTTGCTCACACAGTGTCCTTCCTACATACTTTTAATGAGACTGTCTTTCTTTTTTGCTTGTGGTAATTTGGCATTATACTGTCACCTTTGTTATTCTACTTACTGTTCCAACTTGCCCAGAAGTTTAGATGGTTTCTTAGACAAATCACAAATTTGTTTGCTTGCTTTATTTAACATCCCTTTTGCTGGTCAAGGTCAGGAAAAAAAAAGCTTTCTAAAAAGTTTGTCCATTTATTTTCATTTTCAGAACCCATCTATTCCAACTGAATGTTCCAAAATGTATCCCTATGGTCATATGTCATTATACTGATTTTTGCTTACATATTCATCCTCACTAGTTGCCTTCCTTCTCAATACTAGGCAAACCACCACCAGGGCCTTTAAAAGCCCAGTGGTGCAATCCAAACCAGTTGTATCCCTATGTATCATTAGCATTTTATTAGAGGGGTCATATTGGTTAGGAAGTTTATAATGGTTTTGTGGGGCATATGTCTGGGCATTACTCTCTGCCTCTGTCTATCAGAGACATGGGGGCCAGACCCAGAGTGAATTTCTGATTTCCCATCCATTGGTCAAATTTTTTTTTAATCACTTCTATTAAATTATCACTTGTGACATAGGCACATTTACATTTATATAAAAGCAACCAAACTGAATTAACAAGTTAAAATTAACAAACATTATGCTTCACATATACTGCTATACATCATATAACTTAACCACTAACATGGCTTAAACCCCAAAACTCTAACGACATTCTCCCCTAGGCTACAACATACTTCGCCATGACCGCATGAAGAAAAAAGGTGGCGGTGTTGCCATAGTCTACTCAAACTACCTCACACTCTCCCACCCTAAAGAACCAATCCCCTCCTTTTCAGCTGCTGAAATACTGGTGGCTAACCTCAAACATAACAACTATACCACTATCACAGTGGTAGCCATATATATTCCACCAGGGGACAATTCACCTGTTGGGGAATATGCTCTCTTATCTCTCCCAAAACTTCGTTAATGAAACTATCCTTCTTGGTGACATTAACATTAATTGGCAAAACCTTAATAATTCATACTCGCCACTTCATATAAATCTCCATGGATTTTCACAACTAATCCACACTAACTACTCTCATTCTTCAAGTTCCTTAATTGACTGGATACTTGTTTCCAATCCAAGCAAATATCACAATCCCGAAACTCTACCTGACTCCCTGAGTGATCACTCACCCATAAAAGTACTTCGATATACCACCCATCTCTCTAAACCACACAGTAAATGCCTTTAACTCAGCCTTCCTTAACGTATTGAATTCTCTAGTGCCACTCAGAATCTAAGTTCGGATAAAAGCAAACATTTCTCCATGGATGTCTAAAGCTACCCATATCCATATAAAAATCAGAGACAGAGCATGGAAAATATGGATACAGACCAAGCTACCAGCTGACTTGCAAAAGTATAAAGAACTTAGAAATCAGACAAAAAAACTAATCAACAAAGACAAAAAAGATTTCTATTATAATCCCCCAAAAACACTAAAATCTGACCCAACAATTCACCTGATGAAACTGCCAATACTTTCAACTCCTACTTTAGAGAATCAATTTCCAAACTATTTAACCCCAAACCTTCAAACAATAATAGTTCTAACCACCCTTCACCCCTCTCAACCACTAGCTCAGTCAACTCCTTCTCTCTCAAACCTATTTCAACTACATCCAAACTCTACTCTCAAAGCTCAAACCTTGCTCTGTTTCTGCAGATAACATACCTTCCTATTTTCTCCAAATTGCTGCACACTCCCTTGCTATACCAGTATCAATACTAATAAATCACTCCATCTCCAAGTCCAAAGTACCATCTATCTGGAAACAGTTCTACACTCTTCCTACTCACAAAGGAGGTAACTCACTGAAATCTCCAATTTCAGACCTATTGCTATCCTCTCCCCTCTCTCTAAAGTCCTTGAGAAATGTATACACAAACAAGTTATGCATCATCTCACACAGGAAAATCTGCTCACTCCAACACAGCATGGCTTCCATCCCAAACATAGTACAACCAAAACTCTATTATCCCTTCTTAACACCACAACCCTTGCTAAAGACAACCACAAACTCATATCTTGCCTATTCCTGGATCTGTCAAAGGCTTTTGACAGTGTCTCACACACACTGCTACTTAGCAAACTTGCTGACCTAAACGTCTCCCATGATACAGTTACTTGGTTCTCTAGCTAACTCTCTGATAGGCAGCAGTCAGTGACATGGGAGTCTGCACTTTCTACCCCCCTTTCAGTAAGAACAGGTGTCCCCCAAGGATCCATTCTTGGACCCTTACACTTTAACATCTTTACCAATTCACTTCACTTCTCCTGCCCCTATTCTAGAATTGTCCAATATGCACATGACTCTACAGTTATCATTATCTCTAATTTTCCCTCAGACTTTCTAATAAATACCCAGATGTCTTTCAACTCAGTAGAGATGTGGCGCACTAATAATCAGCTTATCCTCAACCCTCAGAAAACAAAATTGCTTCTCTTCCTTCCTAAATCTACAAACCACATTAAACTATCTTTCTCCATTAGGTCCCTTAACAATACTCCTAAAGAAGTTGAAACTAGCACAAAACTGCTTGGTATTACCATTGATGACCACTACTTGGTGAGCCAGTGTATGTTTTACAGTCTATAGAGGGGTAGTTAAACGTCTCCCATAAAGGGGGTACTTAATTTAATGGTGAGTGTATTTAGTAAGTCAAGGTATGAGCTATGGGATTTTAAGGACAAACGGTGACTTATAGCTTGCTAGGATACGGTATGGCACTATCTATAGTGATCTGCATGTGGATAAATTCAAAGGCATTGTCCTGTTTAAACAACTTAAGAGTTATGCTTCTTACTAATATAGACTGAGACGACTCTGTCTTTTGTCCCTATCTGAACAGCTGATGGCCTAAATGTATGGAAGGCACCGAAGCCTTGCACTGATGGAATACTTTCTGCAGATTTAAACCATGTCTCAGTAACAGTACAGAGGTCCATATTCTCCATAGGTTCATAGGTTCATAGGTTCATACTAGGCTATCTGCCCTAGGGCATTTATAAGCCTAGCCAGAGTGTGTGGCTTTCACCACCCCTTAGGATGAGAATACTATACCCATTAGTTTGCTGTGCCTCTGTCCAGCAGTGACACAGAGATGATTCCCAGGGTAAACCTACGATCTCCCATCCACTCATCAAGATTTCTCTTGAACAGAGTCAGTGAGGGGCTCTGCCTCACATGGACTGGGATTCTGTTCCATAGTGTAGGGAGTCTCTGGTGAGAAGATCTTGTAGGGTGTGGAGTTTCTTATTTAGGTGCCTAGCATTGAGCAGTTAACACCTTTAGGTTTCTTTGGGTTTTATTCACTATGTCCATTGGTATGTCAATTTGGCATTATCTAAAACAAGGCTGTATGGGAGTGAACAAGTTTTAGCCAATTTTTGGAAGTCTGGGGGACTCTAGTGCAGACCATCTTTTGCAAAGAAATGTGGTCTGCTAACCATGTCCTCCCATGCTGCCAAATACTGAATCCCCCCAAAAGACATCAAAAAGTAAGCCAATTATTGAAGTCAGTAATCTTTTGTTCATACTGTGACATCATCCTTGGTGAAGGTAGAATACTGCTCAATGCAAGGCACATAACTGCCTTAGACACATATTCAGAAAAAAATGTACAGTTGTGTAAAATCATACCTTTACAGTAGATGTTGTCTTTTTCACTGTTGCAATATTCACCACCTATGGGATTGACCTAGCTCTGGAAATTACATCCAACTTGTAAAGCTTAGTAAAAGTGTTGGCAGAGGACCAAGTAGCAGGTTCAAGGATGGATCTGTTATCTAAACCCTTGAAGAAAGCCCCAGAAGAGGCTAAAGTGACTCAACTCATTTCCTCACCCACAGTTTAAAACTAAACCAAAAACAGTGGCTCATTTCTCGACTGGATATTGGTGTCCAATTTCAATAAGTACATCTCCCGTGGCACCCTCTCTGATTCCCTCAGTGATCACCTCCCTGTATATGCAAACAGGCTTGGTACCCATCTTGTCAAACAATGCTTACTTAAAATTAGTGAGGTTATGGGAAATTCTAACCCTGACACATTTAACAGAATTATAAACTCCTCTAACTGGTCTACCCTGAAAAAAATATTCCACTTGACAAAAATGTACACATACAGTGGATATAAAAAGTGTACACACCCCTGTTAAAATACCAGGTTTTTGTGATATAAAAAAATAAAACCACAATAAATCATTTCAAAACTTTTCCCACCTTTAATGTGACCTATAACCTGTACAATTCAATTGAGAAAAAAAATATCTATTAGGGGAAAAAATATAAAAAAATAAAAAATGTACAATAAGCTAGTTGGCATAAGTGTGCACACCCTTAAACTAATACTTTGTTGAAACACCTTTTACTTTAATTACAGCATTCAGGCTTCTTGAGTACACACCTGCCATCAATTAAAGAGACTCTGATTAACCCCAAATAAAGTTCAGCTGTCCTAGTAGGATTTTCCTGACATTTACTCTGTTGCCTGCTACAGCAAAAGGCATGGTTTGCAGAGAGCTTACAAAGCATCAAAGGGATCTCATTGTTGAAAGGCATCAGTCAGCAGATGGGTACAAGAAAAATTTCTACAGCATTGGATATACTATCGAACACAGTGAAGACAGTCATCAAGAAGTGGAGAAAATATGGGACAACAGTGACGTTGCAAAGAACTGGACATCCCTCCAAAATTGAAAAGACAAGACAAAAACTGGTCAGGGAGGCTGCCAAGAGACCTACAGCAACACTGAAGGAGCTGCAGGAATTTTTGGCAAGTACTGGTTGTGTACTACATGTGACAACAATCTCCCATATTCTCCATATGTCTGGCCTATGGGGTAGGGTTGCAAGACGGAAGCCTTTTCTTACAAAGAAAAACACCCAGGCCTGGCTAAAATTTGCAAAACAATAAGTTTCCCAAAAGCATGTGGGAAAATGTGTTATGGTCTGATGAGACCAAGGTTGAACTTTTTGGCCACAATTCTAAAAGGTACATTTGGTGCAAACACACTTTGCATCATCAAAAGAACACCATCCCCAAGGTGAAGCATGGCGGTGGCAGTACCATGCTTTGGGGTTGCTTTTCTTCAGCTGGAACAAGGGCTTTAGTCAAGGTGGTGGGAATTATGAACAGTTCCAAATACCAGTCACTTTTGGCCCAAAACCTTCAGGCATTTGTGAGAAAGCTGAAGAGGAATTTCACCTTTCAACACAATATCCCCAAGTGTACATCCAAATCAACAAAAGAATGGCTTCACCAGAAGAAAATTAAAGTTTTGGAATGGGCCAGCCAAAGCCCAGACCTAAAGCCAATAGAAAATCTGTGGGGCGACCTGAAGAGAGCTGTGCACAAGAGCTGCCCTCGCAATCTGACAGATTTGGTGCACTTTTGCAAGGAAAAGTGGGCAAATATTGCCAGGTCAAGATGTGCCATGCTGATAGACTCCTACCCAAGAAGAATGAATGTTGCAATTAAATCAAAAGGTGCTTCAACAAAGTATTAGTTTAAGGATGTGCACACTTACGCAACCAGCTTATTGTACGTATTTTTATTTTTATATTTTTTCCCTAACAAATTTGTTTTCAATTGAATTGTACAGGTTACAGGTCACATTAAAGGTGGGAAAAGTTTTGAAATGATTTGTGGTCTCATTTTTTATATCACAAAAACCTGGCATTTTAACAGAGGTGTGCACACTTTTTATATCAACTGTATTTAACTCACTTTTCCTAAGGAAAAAAAAAATAAACCCTCAGTAGTCTGACCCCAACTAGAAAAAAAAAAGACTAAACATACTTCTTGGTTATCCACTCAAAACTGGCACCTAATGTATGAAAGAGATAGGGCTACAAAAGAATGGTTAAAATATAGATCGCCCCAAAACCTACAACATTTTCAAGAACTACTTAACTGTACTAAAAGATTATCACAGACAAGAAAATCTACTTCAGTAACCCCTTACTAAATCTGTCATCCAACCCTTAAACATTCTGGTCTTCTATTAATAATATACTTCACCCTGGAACATCAATCACTTCTATCATGCCCCAAATAACACTCCCTCTGAAAAGCTGCTCAATTTAAAACACATTTTATAGAAAGTATTAAAGCCCATACTAAAGTTTTCCTCCCAACGATCCTGACATGCCATCTTCTCGGATAGCAAACACCCCCTATTTCACAAAAAAAAAAAATCCCAACCTCCTACATCTAATTGCTACTTCTTAAAACTGAAACCCTAATTTCCACAGAAGATAATCTCCCAGCAGATTACCTAAAAATCTGGCTGCCAGTTCCATAGCCTATCTTGCATCTGTTCTAATTAAAAGATCTACTAAGGAATCATACATTCCTCCTCTATGGAAAAAAAAAATCTTCATCTGATCTAACCAATTTTTGACCTATCGCCATATTATTTCCTATGTCAAAAATTCTGGAGAAGTACATTCACAAGAAACTTCTTCACTATATTTTTCAGTAAAAGCTCCTGACTCTCACACAGCATGGGTTTAGACCCACCCATAGCACTACCACGGCTTTATTACTTTCACATATACTATTAACAAAGCCAGAAATGAAGGCAAACGTGTTTCCTTTCTATTAATCAACCTCTCTAAAGCTTTTGATTTAGTCTCTCTCTAAAAACTCCTCTACCAAGCATCTTCCCTTGGGTTATCACAACCCACACTACTGGGGTTTGACAGCTCCTTAACCAATAGATACCAGTCTCTTTAATGGCTATCCACTTTTTCTCTCTTCCTTCCTGTCAATACTGGTGAGTCACAGGGCTCTATTCTCGGCCCTCTACTTTATAATATATTCACTAACAATTTACATAAATCATCACAGCAAGTTTCCCTCATACAATACGCTGATGATTCTACCCTAATATACATTTCCAACACCTTAATACATCTTCAGGGTTCTATTTTTCTCATTTGTTTTCCACATGCATTTCCCATTATGCAGACTTCTATGGAATAATTAGATAGCACCCCACCAAAGTCAAAACCAAGTTGTAATAAGCTAATGAGTCTAGATAACAATGAAACATCCTGGTCTGATCTTCCTGACATCTATAAGCTGCACTGTAATATGCAGATTTGATTTAAGCTCAGTCAGCCTGAATTACACTAAAGGAATCTGCAGCTACCTTAATTTAAATTCAGTATTATTGAATAGGTGCAGTTATGTTGTTCTAAACCAAAACCAAAAAAATATATGATTAACACATTAAGGTAAACCTTAACCCAGGGCATCTGGTCCTTTTTTTAACATATATGTTATTATACGACTATCTCTTGACTGGCATACTTGATCCCCAATAGCAAGGACTGGTTCTGGCTTACTCACTCCGGCAGAGCAACAGCTGACTACAGAGACCTTCATTCATGCATTTACCAAACTTTTTCTAATATGAAACTTTAAATCCACCACCTGAAGTCTGATATAAGCACACATTTCACTGCAGAGACCTAGAATTCTCTCCCCTTACTTGTGTGTGCTTACACACATAAGCAGAGAGATATAGGCATGGCCATACAATGCCAGCGATGGCATCTCCAGTCTGTCACCTCTGGGTGTCAGGTAAGCCTCTACTGCTTGGTGGTAATAGACAGGACAGATTCACTACTCCCCTCTCCCAGAATGGATGAGTTGGCATCTGCCACACACACCCAACTGCTTCCTGCCAGCTCTTTCACTGCCCTAGCCAGTAATTGGACCCAAGACATCTGAAACAAAATCAAGGCTTTATCCTGCTAATGATGGAACCGAGCTGCTGTACCAATATTTTAGCATCCCCAGTAATATGCAACTGCAGGGAAGTTTTAAAATTTTAAAATGTAGTAAATGTTTTCCTCCTTAAAATCTCAAAATGCAATAAGATTATCCCAGTAAATACTGTATCATATGGCACTTCTTCCAACCAATTTGGCTCCCAGGATGAAACCTGAAAAAGTATCCGTTCCCCTTTAAATTACTATGTGCTTGGTGTCACTTTTGGGTGCCTTACACTATTCCAAAAAACTGCCTTGGTGCCACCTGCAAAATCTTGGTCATCTCAACAGACAATGTAACTGCATTATCTCAGAAATGTTCCCTCTTAGTATACATATATAGAATACTTGGCAAAGTCAGAAGTAGGACCAAACCCAAAAACAAGCAAAGGCTGACAATTTAGACAATTCTGCCATACATTTATAGAAGCAAAGAGAAGTTTCCCACTCATAATTAGAAAAAGGCATTAGCTCTGTTATAGATATTGTGTTACACTAGTGGATTCATGTGTCAAACTTAAATCATGAGATATAAGCACACCTAAAAAGTGGAACTTAAGTGTGATACCTAAAGCACACCTCAACTGTTATACCGCCACAGTGGTTCAGCGGTAGAGTTGTCACCTCACAGCAAGAGGTTCTCTGGTTCAATTCTCGGCTGGGGTGCCTTCTGTGCGGAGTCTGCATGTCCTCTCTGCGTTCGTGTGGGTTTCCAATCACATTACAAAGACAGGCATGTGGAGCATTTCTCCCCGGGCCTCCGCTGAAAACTGGCTTCGTTCTAAGTCGGACTTTCCCGGTTAATAAATGTTAAATACATTTATTTATTTATTTAACAAACAGACATACAAGTTAAAAAACAATACTGTACTACTTAGTGATTCCAGAAACATAAAACAAACAAAAGTGAAGCCTCACTTCTAGGTGGTATACTGTGTGTGTTGTTGCATATTTATTATTTATTTATTGACATTTGATTACCAAGAAAGTCCATCTGGGTAGGAGCTATTTTCGGCAGAGGCCTGGGGTGAAAAGCTCCAAAGTACTACAAAGCATTTTTAAGAACAACAGTTTAAATATTTATTTATTTATATTTGTTGACCGGGAGTGTCCAACTGGATGTAGGTCCATTATCAGCGGAGGCCCGGGAAGAAAAGCTCCACAGTTAAAATGTCAAATTAGACATAAATATCAAATTAGACATCATACGAAAACACTGGTTAAGAACAGATACAAGTTATATGACAATAAATTAATATTTAAAGAAACTGAAAGACAGTTTGTACTGAAATTAAAGGTAAGTTAGTATAATACAAATAGGAATTGCAACATGAAGTGAGAGAAAAGCAGGCTTGTGGTATATTTAGAGAGAAAGTCAGGGGAGAGAAATTGACAGAAGTAAGGGAGTGGGTAAGGAGGTACTTGTTCACATTTAAGGACATAATCATCCTGGTGTTGAGCAAGAACACTGACAGATTTTGGCTAGGAAGTCTTTCAGAATGGTTTTGTAGGATGAGGAGGAGGGTACTGACCTGATGGACACATGTAAGTAGGTTCCAGGCCTTAGCATCGTGGTACGAGTATAGACAATGCCCGGCAGATTTGACAGGTTTATAGACAGAATTTTTTGTTACTGGATCATAATGACCGACTGGGAACACAGTTGTGTAGAATGTTACTTAGTGCTGGACAAGCAGATGGATGCTGGATAATGTTAAAGGTGGTAAGAAGCTGAATATGTGTTAGCTGACGGGGTATTTCCTAACCAATTTAGGCTTTTTAGTGCTATACAGTGGCGGGTTCTGAAAGGGGTATTTGCTGCAAATTTAGCAACTTTGTTATAGCATTGTTCAAGTTTTGATTTTTGTGATGCCTGAAGGTTAGTAACAATGGGAGCACCATAGAGAAGTGGGGGGAGAGGAGAGATAAATAGTGGCAAGTGTAATTTTAGTTGCATTAGTGAGAAAGTTTTCGGCTCTGTAAAGCATCCCTAGTTTTTGTTGATTTTTTTATGCAATTTTGTATATGTAGGTCGAATTTAAAATCATCATCCACTATCACTTTTAATAATTTACTATGAGAAGTGGCTTCAGTGATTGTATTAACAACAGAGATCCTTAAATTTTGTTTTTTCATGAGACAGGAATGTGGGGAAAAAAGTAGTTGTTTAGTTTTTTTTTCCTTAGGGTTGCGCATGAGTTTTGAGCAACAAAGTCATGTTTCAGTGGCTGTTAAAACTTCCTGAATATTATTTTTTGGAGTTGTGCCATGTTGTTAGATGGACAAAACGAGTGTAATCTCATCTGTGTACTACATTAGGGAAGCCTGTTGTGCGGATGTATTGGTGAGAATGTTAAAGAGGAGGTGACCAAGGATATAGCCTTGTGGTATGCCAGTGGTGACTAGGATGTATGGAGAGAAGCTGGAGTTCCATTTTACTGACTAATACATATTAAATAGGTTGCTTTTTAACCATAGAAGGGTGGGCTGGGAGAGACCTAATGAGGACATTTGAAGTAGAAGCTTGTTGTGACAAACTGTGAAGGCTTTAGACAAGCCTAGAAATAATGAAGAGACTAGTTTGCTGTTATCTTTAACTTTACTGACAGTTTCGATATAGATTAGAAGTGCAGTTTTAAGTACTGTGGGAAGGGTGGAAACCATGTTGTGTACAGGATAGGAGATCTTCCAGCAGGAGATAGTTTAGCAATTGTTTTTGAATACATTTTTCAAATATTTTGCAGAGGGAGATAAGATTGCTACAAGTCTATAGTAATGTCTGTTGAATTTCCTCCTTTGTGCATAGGGATAACGTGACTTTTTTCAGGGAGGGAGGGAATGTGAGATTCTTGGACTGACCTATTTATAAATGTTGAGACAGGAGAGGCAATGCTTTGGCTGCTATTTCAAGGTACTCACACTTGGATGATCATCAGTTGAAGTAGAGCATGGTTTGAGTTTAAGAGTAGTTTTATATAGGATACTGGCACAAGTTTGAAGGTGAAAGCAGATATGGTGATACATGGCTGTTGAGCTGGGTTAGGATTAGATATCGGGGAATTCTTGGTTAGAGAGGTTGAACTGTATAGCTGTTTCGAGCTGTGAGTTAATGGGAGAGGGGTTAGAGCTGAATATCTGGCTGGGTTGCAAGATTTCTTTAATGCTGTCCAGAATTTTTTTTTTAGGGTTGTGTTTACTATTATTCTGAAAGTAATTATAGTATAGTTTTTTGCTTTCATTTATTTGCTTTTTACTATGACTGAAGAACATTCTGAAGTTTTCAAGATATTTAGGTGTATTATATTTCTGCCATTCTTTCTGTGCTTTTTGTCTATCCTGCATTAGCACTCTACTCTTTTTGGATAGCCAAATTGCATTATTTGTTTTCAGTCCCTACCTTCTGGGAACTGCAAGGCTATTAGGATATTCAGGAAGGTTGTACTGCATTCATTTATAGCACAATCTAAACAGAGGAGTTTTCGGAAGTTCCAGGTAATAAATGATAGGTTAGTAATGAGCATTTCTGGGTTAAACTTGTAAAGGTTGTATGTTGTTTTACAAACTTGCTTTTTAAGTGGATTTGTGAGATTTCTGGTTGTACAGGCTGGGAGATGATCACAGAGTGCCTAACATTGTATGTGTGGTCGTATATTTACTAGGGTCTGATACTAGGATCCAGTATAATAGAAAATTTGATGTTATACTATAATGTGTGGGGCTATTAAGTAGTGTGACATCATATAAGTTCATGCTATATGCAAATTAGTAAAGAGTTTATGTTAAACCAGCTGACATTCACATCACCTAGTAGTACTTTTTTCTTGTGGAATTCTTCTTGCTTTTCAACATCTTTATAAATAACCTTCACACTGTCATCCCTGACACCACGGTCATCCAATATGCAGATGACTCTACCTTGGTCTGTTCTGCCCCCAACTTTCCTGAACTTCTGACCAAAACTCAATTAGCCTTTTCCACTACAGAGAACTGGATACACCAAAACCACCTTTCACTCAACTCCAATAAATCTAAAATACTAATTTTCCTCCCCTCCAAGGTAACCTCCTTGGACAAAAGCACTTTCAATGTCCTAAGCCAAACTAACACTGCCATTGAAGTGGTCCCCTCTGCAAAACTCCTTGGCATTACCTTAGATGAAAACCTCAAATTCGATCTTCACATACAACAAAACATAAAGAAAACCCACCAAAAGCTATGTATGCTATATAGGAACAATCATTTTCTTTCCAACTCCTCTAGGCATACCCTGACAATCACCTTCCTCCTACCTTCCCTTCTATATGGAGCCCCTCTTCTAACCAACTTGTCTGCTACCAACACCTCTAAGCTCGAAGCTTGCTATAATAAGATCTCTAAATTTGCCACCAAATCCAAAACATCAACTCACCACTGCCTCAGCCTACAATCTCTGAACTGGTTAGAACTCCCTAACCACCTAGACTATTTGCAACTAACCACCGCTCACAAACTAATATTCTCCCCTGATATATGCCCAGCCTTAAAGAACATCCTTCCTCCATACATCCCAAACAGATCACTAAGATCTGAACACCAAAACCTAATCTCCATTCACAAACCCAAACGTCCCGCTGGCCAGCTTCTACTCTTCTTCTCTCTAGGTAAAAAATGGAACTCTCTGCCTCCTTCTCTTAGGACCATACCCAACACTGAATCCTTCAAGACCCAACTTTTCCTACACCTATCTTCTAAATGGAAATGCTCCTGCCTTTACCCCACATAAATTCTAGGGATTCCCCACTAAGTTGTCCTTACCCCCACTCCACCATACTCCCATACTTATTCTTATTGCTCCAAAGAACCAGAACTAGCAGACTTTAATTGACTCCAAGCATGTAAATATTGTAATCATCTGAAGAAAAAAAAAATTTCTGTTGTTAAACTGTCTCATAATGTATATAACACTTTGCAATTATTGAATATATGAATCCTACTCTTGTATTTCACTTTGTAACCTTTAATTGTATTTTGCAACCTTTATTGTATTGTATTGCTCATGGAGCTTTTCTCCCCGGGCCTCCACTGAAAATGGGCACTTGTTGGCCCAGTGGACTTCCCCAGTAATCAAACTGAAAATAATAAATAATAATAATAAATAATTCTGAATATCCAACATGGGATATCTTTCAGTATAGCCATATTGTCACTAACAGGGAAGTAAAGGAGAGTAATATATACTTGTCTATAACTGTTTATTTTCAGAAAAGTAATAAGCTCTACTGAATTCAATTTTGGTATTGGTCTGTTGTAAGCGCAAATGTGGTAGTTGTTGGGAAATATTAAAGCAGTACCACCACATTCCCTCATTATATGGTAATTACAGATGATATTATAGTTGGGAGGTGTAACTTCAGAGTTGTTTATGTTGGGTTTAAGCAAAGTTTCAGTCACAGCTAGAATATCAGTCTTATGTTGAGTAATTCAGGCATGTAGTTCAGCAGTTTTATTTCCTTTGCTTCTAACATTAATAGCAACAAATGTTACATTACTGGGGTTTGGGGATGACTGTTGTGGGGTTAGAGCAGTGTGTGGAAGAGAGTTGTCTTGATATTCATTGTGATACGTGGGGCCTGGATTAGGGTGAATGTGTCCTCCTAGAAGCATTTTAGCATACTGGGGAATTACTGATACTTGTTTTTTTGGAGAGTATTTTTCACTTAATTTTGTTTTGGTCTGAGTTAAAATGGAATTAATCAGTCTATATTTGGAGTAGGGATGAGGAACATCATTAAATAGGTTTGGTGCAATGTATGGAGAGTGTAGGGAGGAAGTATGAATAAGTGGTTGAGGCAGAGTTGGAAATAGGATATTGGGGAATTACTGATATCTGTTTTTTGGAGAGTATTTTTCACTTAATTTTGTTTTGGTCTGAGTTAAAAAGGAATTAATCAGTCTATATTTGGAGTAGGGATGAGGAGCATCATTAAATAGGTTTGGTGCAATGTATGGAGAGTGTAGGGAGGAAGTATGAATAAGTGGTTGAGGCAGAGTTGGAAATGTGTTGAGAGCTATTATAGAGTCATGGTAGGATGATAGCTAGCAGTAAGAAAAGAACAGAGGATAAGCTGAGGAGTAGCATGATTAATTAAAGGGATCTGTATTTTATTGACGATAGGTAGTGTTGAAATAGGGATGAAAAAGTTACAGGGCATTAGGATTTTACTGGTGGTGGAGTCAAAGCTGGTAGAGGGTAAGTAGGAAGGAAGTATTTTACATGAAAAGAGTTAGGTTGTTCTGGTATCTTCTCTGAAATATAAGGAACACAGGGGGTTTAAAAGGCTAGAGTATGAGGATACAGTTGAAATAGGAAGAAGTGAGACTTTATTTGGGAAAAGTAGAAGATGCAATGTAGAATAGACAAGGTTAAGGAAAGGTGCGAGTATGAATTAATATAGTACAGAGCAGTATGGGAAAGAGAAAGGTAGCTGGGAATGGTGCTAAAAGATTAAATGGAATTTGGGAGTTGGGTAAAAAACAGGAATGTGTTATGATAGCAGTAAGGTTGTTTGTAGCAGGTTAGGATATGTGTCAAGTGAAATGTGTATTGTGGGAAGTATAATAGTAGACTAGGATGGGTGGGTAGGAACTGGGGTAGGGTAGGGGAGTGAGGCTAAGCATAACTGGCTACCACCCTCAGGTTAAATTATAACAAAAATAATTGGATTATAGCCAATTCAAAGCAATTAGCAAAGAGGCAAAAAGTAGAACATGTTTTCTTTAATTTCCTGAATGCAGAATCCTGACATACAGAGTATAATGTATTTGTCAAGAGACCAATTGGGGGGGGGGGGTACAGCTACTTTCCAACACTGGGGAGGCATGTATTTGACTAGATGAAGTTAAGAGACAGCAAGGTTCTTCATGTTAAATTTGCTTACATTGTACAATGACAACATTCTCAGTAAAACAAATAAAATAAAATGCACCAAGTTAACACACAAACATACGTTTATTCAAACCAAAAATAGAAAAAATAAAAATACTTAGCGCTTTCACAACTGCACTAGTTGCTTCATCAGACACAGTAGTTTAACAAAATAAAGCTTATATAGAAGATGCAATAAAGTCAGCTGACAGTCCAATAGTCACGTTCCAATGCTTGTAAATGTGTAACAATAAATATACGTAAATGTAAATATGCATAAAAACATAAAGAAATATGCATTAATATACTAATAAATAGTTAAAACATTACTATAAATATGAAATACTTAGTTAAAATACTTAAAAAATATAATGATATAATAATTCTAGTGCTTCAATGGTCTGGCTTTTAAAAAAAGGTTTTAAGGAACTATTTCCATTTAATCCAGGATATTTCTCAGCATTCAACTTAAGAATCCATTTTTGTTCTATGCTTTCTGTAGTATTTTCTAAGTCACCTCTCCGTATATTTGAGAGGACATGTTGAATAACAAAAAACTTAAAAGTATGAGACAAATCAGTTTTTCCAACATGATTTGCCAGTGGACTTGTTTCTTTACAATTATTTATATCTCTAACATGCTCAAGGATCCTGTCTTTCAGGACCCTATTATTTTTTCCTATATAATATGCAAAACATTTTTGACAGAAACAAAAATACACAACATTAGCAGTCCTACAATCAGCATAGCTATAACTGGCTATAGTAAATTTACAGAGGATGAATAAATGTCTTGTTGCTATGAATATATTTACATGTAGTACAGCATCTGCATGGAAAAGTACCAACATGTGTAGAAAAATCAAATCTATTAGATTCTGTTCTATAACATAAATGTTGCTTTAAAGACTTGTTATTCCTAAAAGAAAATAACGGAGTTTCACTGATTATATTAGTCAGCTCTGGTACTTCTTTAAGTAAATGCCAATTTCTCTTTATAATCTTCGTATATTCATTAACTTTGCTAGAGAATTGAAAACCTGCTCGAAAATGATTAGTGTCTGAAGTATGAGTATTTCTGTCTTCTCTATCTGTCATAGTTGTATAATAAGGTCTGCATCTGCTATTTCTTAATTTCCATGCTTCAGTTATAGTCTTGTCTACCTCTCCTGTCGCATAGCCCCTATCTAAAAACTCTAACTTCAAATTTGCAAGGGCTGCTTTAGCATCATCATCCTTATTATGTAGGCACAGAACTCTAAATAACTGTCCTTTCAGTGTATTTCTAGGAATATGCCTAGGATGCATACTTGTTTTTTGTAATAATGCATTCTTCCTAGTAGATTTTTGGTAAATGCTACTAATAATTTCATTACAATCAGATTTTCTGACTTTAACATCAAGAAAGTCAATTTCTAAATCTGAGCTATTAAAAGTAAATCTTAAAAACTCAGTAGTGCTATGTAAATAATCTATGAAATTCTTGAGTTCATTGTCGTTTCCGTTCCATAACATAAAAACATCATCAACAAAACGGACATACCACAACACTTGTGCAAAAAAAGGGGTTACTATCAGTAAATATAGAAAGTTGTTCCCAGCACACCAGTCCCAAGTTGGCATAGCTATTTGCACATGCAGTGCCCATAGCTACACCAACCTTTTGCAAATAAAATTCATTCTCAAATACACATACATTGTTTTCTAAAATAATCTCCAAAAGACTACATATTAATTGAATTTTCTTATTGTCACAACATCTATTCACTGTTAAAAGTTCTCTAACTTTGTCTATTCCCCATAAATTAGGTATACAAGTAAACAACGATTCTATGTCCATGGTAACAAAAATGAAGTTATCTCCCTGTCCCAGAGTCATTATTCTATTATGTAGACATTCTAAAAACATCTTAGTATCTCGAAGAATAGAGTAGCATTCATCTATAAAAAAAAACATGTAACGTTCCTTCTACAAAATGGACAATTGCTCAGTGCACCAGCCAGTTCCGGATACGATAGGTCTCATGGGTGGAATAACAGCATTTTTATGCATTTTCGGTAGACCATGTATTTTTGGTATAACAGGGTTCTCAGTAGTAAAATATTTAAATAATGATTCATCAATCAAATTAGTAATTAAAAGATCAAAAATTAAAAAAGACACCCTATCTATAATCCCATTGACCGTCGTTCTGTTAATACATTGATATACTTGTGTATTCAATAACAAATTTCTCATTTGAGAAATGTAAAGGTCTCTGTCCAGTAATGCAATGCCCCCACCCTTGTCAGCTTGTTTAACCTCTACAAAAAACATATTCTTTAGTTGCTGAAAAGCTGTATATTCATCATTAGACAAATTGCAAAACTTGTTTTTAGTTGTCTGTATGTCCAATTCCCTAAAGCCAGTCTCACAAACATTTATAAAAGTTTGTGTCCATGGTGGGAACACAGGAACGAAAGTACTACGTCTTTTATAAATGGTAGCAATGTCACTAGTTTGAAACGGAAACATAGTTTTTAAAGTAAGGCTTCTGCCCAACAGTCTTAAATCTTTCAGCATTTCTGCTGAATCTGCTTACTTAGCAGGAATAAATGTTAATCCCTTATTTAAAAGGGCAATTTGTTCTTTACTTAAAACAATGGAGGAAATATTTGTTACCAAACCTGTATTCATGTTCTTCTCCGTTTCATTAACTGCATGTTCTCTTCCTGGTGTTGATTCCTTACAGACGTTGTACTGCATGTAAATATATTCATAGCAACAAGACATTTATTCATCCTCTACGTAAATTTACTATAACCAGTTATAGCTATGTTGATTGTAGCACTGCTAATGTTGTGTATTTTTGTTTCTGTCAAAACTGTTTTGCATATTATGTAGGAAAAACTAATAGGATCCTGAAAGACAGGATCCTTGAGCATGTTAGAGATATGAATAACTGTAAAGAAACAAGTGCACTGGCAAATCATGTTAGAAAAACTGATTTGTCTTATACTTTTAAGTTTTTTGTTATTCAACATGTCCTCTCAAATATACGGGGAGGTGACTTAGAAAATACTACAGAAAGCATAGAACAAAAATGGATTCTTAAGTTGAATGCTGAGAAATATCCTGACTTAAATGGAAATAGTTCCTTAAAACCTTTTTTAAAAGCCAGACCATTGAAGCACTAAAATTATTTTTTTATTATATTTTTTAAGTATTTTAACCAAGTCTTTTATATTTATAGTAATGTTTTAACTATTTATTAGTATTTTAATGCATATTTCTTTATGTTTTTATGCATATTTACATTTACATATATTTACTGTTACACATTTGCAAGCATTGGAACATGTGACTATTGGACTGTCAGCTGACTTTATTGCATCTTCTATATAAGCTTTATTATGTTAAACTACTGTGTCTGATGAAGCAACTAGTGCAGTTGTGAATGTGCTAACCATTTTTATTTTTTCTATTTTGGTTTGAATAAACGTACGTTTGTGCATTAACTTGGTGCATTTTATTTCATTTTACGCATCTGTTTTTTGCACCTTGTTTTTACACTGAGTCGTTCGTATTCTTTTTGTCTGGATTCATTTGTTCGGCATAAGGGGCACACAACGAATAATGGATATATCTACTCCTGAGGATGCAGACATTCTGCCACATGTTCGTTTTTTTACAACTTTTGGATGTATCTGTCAATCCTTTATTGAATGCAGACTTAAACAGTGCTGCTAATCAAGAGAATTTTAATAACCAACAAATGCCTGAATTTTACAAGAACTACAGGGAGTTGGAAAATCTGCTATATAAATACAAAAGACTTCAATGGCACAGCTTACATCTTCAAGCATCTTTGGACGGTAAAATTATTCCACGTCGTCTCAGGATTTTAAATATGCCTACATATGGGGACACATATCCTGAGTTGCTACCCAGGTGGCAAGAATTAAACTTACAGTTTAGTTCTAGATACATGGAGCTATTGCTAGATTTTTTTCTTTCCCATTGAAAAAGAGCTGAAGAGCCAGATTATTTTACTAGAAAGAAAGATTTCTGAAAGCCACATGAACGATGTTGTGTTTAACAGAATGGAACAACTTCAAGAAAATATTGTTTCATATGAGAAAAGACTTCAAACAGTTAAATTGAATAAACTGAATCGAGATAAACTTGATTTTATGAAAAATCAGGTTTTCTCTTGGCCCAGAGAACACAGGAGGGCGTCGCCACAAGAAAATGCTAATTTACAGAGTAATCAGTCTGTTGCTACTTCCGCTCCTCAAGGAAGAAAATTTATGCTACCTGAAACTGCTACTGAATCAAATGCAGCAAGCACTCAACATAATCAGCCTGCTGGCAGTCTTTCTATGTCAGTAAGCAGAACAATATCAAATGAATTTGTTGCAGAGTGTATTAAAACATCAGCGAACAGCAGTGTTATTACTTTATCTGACTGTGAACAGCATAGCTCTGCAAACAACAGAGCAGCTTCACAGTTGCACTGTTTAAGTGAAAATCAAGCTGCAGCTATTGTCAGTAACAATATACAAACTACAAGTGCTTCCACGTGTTCTGGAAATGTTAGCAGTCCACAGAATGCTGTTTTACATCAACGAGAGGAAGTAAATAATTTTTTTTGGACAAGAATATGAAAGGGAATTTTTCTTTGAAAAATCCCCCACCTTACAAAATATGGTCGATGAGTATGTCACAGTCAAGGAAACAGGTAAGGAATCAACACCAGGAAGAGAACATGCAGTTAATGAAACGGAGAAGAACATGAATACAGGTTTGGTAACAGATATTTCCTCCATTGTTTTAAGTAAAGAACAAATTGCCCTTTTAAATAAGGGATTAACATTTATTCCTGCTAAGAAAGCAGATTCAGCAGAAATGCTGAAAGATTTAAGACTGTTGGGCAGAAGCCTTACTTTAAAAACTATGTTTCTGTTTCAAACTAGTGACATTGCTACCATTTATAAAAGACCTAGTACTTTTGTTCCTGTGTTCCCACCATGGACAGAAACTTTCATAGATGTTTGTGAGACTGGCTTTAGTGAACTGGACATGCAGACAACTAAAAACAGGTTTTGCAATTTGTCTAATGATGAATATAGAGCTTTGCAGCAACTAAAGAATATGTGTTCTGTAGAAGTTAAACAAGCTGACAAGGGTGGGGGCATTGTATTACTGGACAGAGACCTTTACATTTCTCAAATGAGAAATTTGTTATTGAATACACAATTATATCAATGTATTAACAGAACGACGATCAATGGGATTATAGATAGGGTGTCTTTTTAAAATTTTTATCTTTTAATTACTAATTTGATTGATGAATCACTATTTAAATATTTTATTACTGAGAACCCTGTTATACCAAAAATACATGGTCTACCGAAAATGCATAAAAATGCTATTATTCCACCCATGAGACCTACCGTATCCGGAACTGGCTGGTGCACTGAGCCATTGTCCATTTTTGTAGAAGGAACGTTACGTTTTTTTTTATAGATGAATGCTACTCTATTCTTTGAGATACTAAGATGTTTTTAGAATGTCTACATAATAGAATAATGACTGTGGGACAGGGAGATAACTTCATTTTTGTTACTATGGACATAGAATCGTTGTTTACTTGTATACCTAATTTATGGGGAATAGACAAAGTTAGAGAACTTTTAACAGTGAATAGATGTTGTGACAATACGAAAATTCAATTAATATGTAGTCTTTTGGAGATTATTTTAGAAAACAATGTATGTGTATTTGAGAATGAATTTTATTTGCAAAAGGTTGGTGTAGATATGGGCACTGCATGTGCAAATAGCTACGCCAACTTGGGATTGGTGTGCTGGGAACAACTTTCTATATTTACTGATAGTAACCCCTTTTTTTGCACAAGTGTTGTGGTATGTCCATTTTGTTGATGATGTTTTTATGTTATGGAACGGAAACGACAATGAACTCGAACTTCAAAGATTATTTACATAGCACTACTGAGTTTTTAAGATTTACTTTTAATAGCTCAGATTTAGAAATTGACTTTCTTGATGTTAAAGTCAGAAAATCTGATTGTAATGAAATTATTAGTAGCATTTACCAAAAACCTACTAGGAAGAATGCATTATTACAAAAAACAAGTGTGCATCCTAGGCATATTCCTAGAAATACACTGAAAGGACAGGTATTTAGAGTTCTGTGCCTACATAATAAGGATGATGATGCTAAAGCAGCCCTTGCAAATTTGAAGTTAGAGTTTTTAGATAGGGGCTATGCGACAGGAGAGATAGACAAGACTATCACTGAAGCATGGAAATTAAGAAATAGCAGATGCAGACCTTATTTACAACTATGACAGATAGAGAAGACAGAAATACTCATACTTCATACACTAATCATTTTCGAGCAGTTTTTCAGTACTCTAGCAAAGTTAATGAATATACAAAGATTATAAAGAGAAATTGGCATTTACTTCAAGAGGTACCAGAGTTGACTAATATAATCAGTGAAAAGTACAGTTTTGTACCTACCATAAATGTAGATGTTCGAGGATCCACATTGCTGCAGTCCTAACTATTGGGGGTAGTCCGCTGTCCAGTTGGCCCGAATACCAAAGTATATGGCTGACGTCGGTCACGGCGCATTAGACTGACGTCAGTACGTCAGGGTACTAATGCGCATGACCGACGTCATATCCTCAGTCTTTTCTTGCCCCAGATGTCAGAAGACCCTAAAAAGACAAGGCCAAAACCAAAACACACCAAACATACCTGCACCAAAAACATATACAATATATACCAAGGTACCAGAAAATAATCTCACCTACACAACCACCCCTAAACACAGAGGGGAAGGAGGGAGGGTAAATTGGACTGCAGCAATGTGGATCCTCGAACATCTACATTTATGGTAGGTACAAAACTGTACTATGTTCTTCATTCCACATTGCTGCAGTCCTAACTATTGGGTAGAATCCCAAAGCAGAGGTAAGGGAGGCTGGCAAATCATAAGGAAGCAGGAGCTGATAACATGCCTTGCAAAATAGCTGTGGCAAAACCAGCCCTAGACTTAGAGTAGAGAGGAAGGTGGTAATGCTTAGAGAAAGTATGCACTGAACTCCAAGTAGCTGCCTCCAAAATATCCTTAGTTGCCACCCCTTAGAAATGCTGTTGAAGTGGCAGTAGCCCTAGTGGAATGAGGCCTAATCCCAGCTGGAATCTCTTTGCCATGATGGGAATAACAAAATGCAATGCAAAACCCAATCCACCTAGAAATAGTTTGTTTTGACACAGGCTTGCCCTGCGAACTCAAAGCAAAAGAAACAAACAACTGCTGAGACTTTCTAAAATCCTTAGTCCTGCTTAAATAATAACGCAATTGCCTGTGTACATCTAAAGTGTGCAAAATCTTTTCCCCTTTATTTTGGGGATCTGCACAGAAAGTAGGCAAATGAATAGTTTGGTTTAAAGCCACACTAGAAACCACCTTAGGCATAAAGGAAGGATTAGTGCGTAATGATACCCTATCCTTATGAAAAATCAAAAGGCTCAACCGCCATAAGGGCCTGTAACTCAGAAACCCTTCTTGCAGAAGTAATGGCCAACAAAAAAGCAGTCTTCCATGACAAGTATTTCAGGTCAGCAGTAGCTGCAGGCTCAAAAGGTTGTAGAGTAAGTTTCTCCAACACAAAATTGAGATCCCAAGCAGGAGTAGGAGCTCTACGTGGGGGTCTTATATTCTTTGCCCCTAAGAAATTGCTTGAATAAAGGATGTGAAAACAATGGTGGGTCACAATCATAGTGAGCTGAAATTGCTGCAGCATGAATCTTAATGGAAGAGAAAGACAAACCTTTGTCCAATAACTCAGTAAGATATTGAAGAGCCACACTCAAATTAGGCTCCGAAATCTCCAAATTCTGTGCTGCAGTCCAAAATAAAAATCTTTTCCATTTTTCTGCATACACTTTCCTTGTACTAGGTCTTCTGGCTTCCATAATCACATTTAAAACCTGTTGAGGAAGTTGAGACCTGCTGTCTTTCAAAACAGAATATGCCAGGCTGTTAGATGAAGAGTTTGAAGCTTGACATTGAGCAGATGACCGTCCCTCTGAGACAATAGGTGTGGAATCAAGGGTAAAGGCCAAGGAGGCTTCCTTACCAGACTCCTCAGTAATGGGTACCAGTGCTGCTGAGGCCAATCTGGAGCTATTAAAATCATCCTTGGCTTGTCTTGTCTGACCTTTAGAAGCACCTTTGGGAGAAGAGGCAGAGGTGGAGAAGCATACACATGAAGATTTTTCCAACTGAAAGAAAGAGCATCCACTTTCCAAGCTGTGTGATGAAATCCCTTCGTGCAAAACTTTGGCAGCTGGTGGTTTAGTGGAGAAGCGAACAGATCTATGTCTGGAGTTCCCCATGACACTGTCAATTTTTGAAATACATGAAGATCCAGTTTACACCCGTGGGGATCCATGATTTGTCTGCTTAACACATCTGCTAAGGAGTTCTGTGCCCGCGGCAGAAACCTTGCCTGAAGAGTTAGTTGCAAGCTGAGCGCAGACACCCATAAAATCATTGCTTGCCTGCACAATGGGTAAGAATGTGTTCCCCTTGTTTGTTGATGTACCACATGACAGTTGTGTTGTCTGTTAGAATCAACACCTGCCCTGGAAGAAGTAACTCCTTGAAAGCCATTAATGCAAACTGGACTGCTAACATCTCTTTCATGTTGATATGTAGATGCTGTAGTCTGGCAGGCCACTTGTCTTGTATCCACTTTCCATCTAGATGAGCTCCCCAAGCAATGTCTGAGGCATCTGTCGTTAGAATCTGACTCGCCTCTGGCCGGGTCACAGAGAGTCCCTTGTTTAGGTGACATTCCTGAGCCCACCACAAAAATTCCTTTTGAATGCAAGGTATTATTTGAATGACAGTGTCCAAATCCTGGCAGTGCTGTGTCCATAGATTTTGAGATACCATTGTAGCTTCCTCATATGCAGTTTGGCATTGGGAAGCACCAGAATACAAGATGCCATGAACCCTAAGGCTTGAAGGACTGTCCTTGCAGTCAGCCCGGACTGAAGAGATAATTGATGGAAGTAACTGGAAAGATTCTTTTGTTTGTCCGGGGTTAGAAAGGCCATCTGGGCTGCTGTATTCAGTCTCACACCCAGAAAGCACATGTCTTGAGAGGGTACTAGACTGGACTTTATTTCGTTCACAGAATACCCTAGGCATCTTAGCACTGCTATGACATATTCCAAATGCTGTAGAAGGTCTTCCTTTTCTTGAGCCAGAATCAGGCAGTCGTCCAAGTAAGGATAGATTTGAATTCCTTTTAGCCTGAAGTAAGCTATCACTGGAGCCAGAACCTTTGTGAATACTCTGGGCAGTAGATAAGCCAAAGGGCAATGCAGAGAACTGATAATGAGAATTTCCAGCTCGAAAACGCAGATACTTTCTGCAACTTAGCCTTATAGGCACATGAAGGTAAGCTTCCTTGAGATCTAAAGTTACCATCCAGTGATCTTTGCCCAGTAGAGGTAAAAGCTGTTGTAACGTCAACATTTTGAACTTTGGAATGTCCAGATAAGTGTTGAGGATAGATAAATCCAAAATTGGTCTTCACGTGTTCCCCTTCTTTGGTACTAGGAACAGGCGAGAATAAAATCCTAGGCCCCTTTCTGGCACAGGAACTGACTGAATGGCTCCTATTTGGAGTAACAGAGAAATTTGTCTGCGAGCCTCTGTTCTTTGTAGAGGAGGAATGTCTGGCATGCCTTTGAAAGGAGGCAAGGTATGGAAATAAAACCTGTAACCGTGGTGAATGATATCCAGAACCCATTTGTCTTGGGTAATTAAATCCCAATTTTCTTTGAAAAGATACAGTCTTCCTCCTAGAGGTGCCGCCAGGCGAGAAGGTACTGGCAGCTGAAAAGGCAGGTCATTGGGTCTGCTTACGAAAGGACTGACCCCTGCCCTCACCAGAAGTCTGAGCAGGTGAACTCCCTGTCCTAGGCCTAAAAGAACCTTGAGCTCTGCCCCTACCACGTCTAGACCTACCCCTAGACTGGGAATCATAAGCAGGATAAGTCCACCCCTTAGTAGGCCAATTTCTACTAAACTTGGAGGCTGCACCTGCAAAAATCCTTAACAGTTTGCATAGACTTAGCCTTGTCCTCCATTTTCTTTAAAACTGCTTCCACAGGCGAACCAAACAACACATCAGACTGTAAAGGAGCATCCAAAATCCTTGTCTTAACATGCTCAGCTAAGTTCTGATCTCTCAACCAAGCGTGCCTCGAAGAACAGAACCAGTGGCAGCCACCCTGGAGGAGGCCTGCACAGCATCAAAACCACATTGCAAGGAATGTTTACCCACTTGTTCAGACACATGAACTAAATCCTGCAACTCTTTACACTCAATACCTTCCGCCAGAGCATCCACCTTAGATTTCAACTGTGAAAGAAGATAATTCTGATATTTTAACATGTGAAACTGACAATTCAACGCCCTCATGGCTAAAGTGGAAGAAGTATACACTTTCTTTCCCCATCTATCCAAAGCCCTTGCCTCTTTATCAGGAGGGACAGGATGTTTAACAACTGAGGCCTTCACACCTTTAGGCCCCTGAGAGACAGTTTCCGGTCTGCCCTAGGACTCTTAAAAAGATACTTATGAGCGTCAGGCACCCTATAATACCTATCAGGTTTAACTGGGGCAGGAGGCAAAGAATCAGGATTCAGGAAGCCTCTGCAAAACATCTTCCACCACATTCAAAACAGGAGGTATAGCTAAAGGCCTATGCTGGGGTAAAAACAAGAATTCCCTAAGCCTTTTCCTGGAATCAGAGAAATCTTGCCCTTCCCATTTAAAATGCTCCCTCATGGAATGCAGAGTCTCTGAAAATGAAAAATCCTCAGGAGGAGAAGCTGAAGGAGTAGAATCATCCACATCAGAATCAGAATAAGGAGGGTACTCCTGCAAGTCTTCAGCCGAAGACTCAGAAGCCTCCGAGCATTGCTCAAAACTCTCAAACTCAGGTTCCACCCTAGGCCCCTTATCAGGAGGGGGCATAGAACCCCTTATCATAGTAATCAAATCCTCTGCCATTTTAAGCATATGTTTCTTAGGCAAAGACCCTGAGGCACTAGGAGAAACCCCCACTGAAGCAAAACTTGGCCTGCCCCTCAAAGAAGCCTTGGAAACAGAAGGGGAGGCTCTAACCACCTTAGGAAGAGAAGGAAGAACAGCCACCTGAGAAGCGCCCTCAGCCTGGCCTACTTCCTGAGAGGATACATCCTGTAACAGTAAAGTCTCTCCCTGAGACTCCAAAGAAACACCTGGCAAAACCTCCGGCTCCACTGAGCCCTCTAAAGAACCGACGTCTGGGACGGTCGGTTCTTCCACTCTAGGCTTTGCTGCTTTGTCCTTGCGTTTTAGCGAAGCCGGCCGGAGCATCCGGCGGCATTTTATAATTACAACGCTTCCCAAACACTAACCTGGCACAGTCTAACCTTCTCTTAATAGTGCGTTTGTTAAATCTAGCACAAGAGCGGCATCCAACAACGTCGTGCTCAGGCTCTAAACAAGGTATACACAAAGTATAGTAATCCCTATGAGGTATCTGTTTCCCACAAGAAATACAGTTATTCACTTTTTCTGACATCCGGTTAAATACTGAGGCAAGAAAAAACCAAAATATTCCCCAACGGGGTACTTAGCCAACTTTGATTCGGTCTGAAACTCTGACTTCAGAAACTTTCAGAACGCCAACCTGCACTCGCAAAATTGCTTCTGCATCGGACCATGCGGCAAAAAAGACTGAGGATATGACGTCGGTCATGCGCATTAGTACCCTGACGTACTGACGTCAGTCTAATGCGCCGTGACCGACGTCAGCCATATACTTTGGTATTCGGGCCGACTGGACAGCGGACTACCCCCAATAGTTAGGACTGCAGCAATGTGGAATGAAGAACATCTCCTTTATTTTCTTTTAGGAATAACAAGTCTTTAAAGCAACATTTATGTTATAGAACAGAATTTAATAGATTTGATTTTTCTAAACATATTGGTACTTTTCCATGCAGACGTTGTACTGCAGGTAAATAGATTCATAGCAACAAGACATTTATTGATCCTTTACGTAAATTTACTATAGCCAGTTATAGCTATGCTGATTGTAGGACTGCTAATGTTGTGTATTTTTGTTTCTGTCAAAAATGTTTTGCGTATTATGTAGGAAAAACTAATAGGATCCTGAAAGACAGGATCCTTGAGCATGTTAGAGATATAAATAATTAAGTGCACTGGCAAATCATGTTAGAAAAACTGATTCGTCTCATACTTTTAAGTTTTTTGTTATTCAGCATGTCCTCTCAAATATACGGGGAGGTGACTTAGAAAATACTACAGAAAGCATAGAACAAAAATGGATTCTTAAGTTGAATGCTGAGAAATATCCTGGCTTAAATGGAAATAGTTCCTTAAAACCTTTTTTAAAAGCCAGACCATTGAAGCACTAGAATTATTATATCATTATATTTTTTAAGTATTTTAACTAAGTCTTTTATATTTATAGTAATGTTTTAACTATTTATTAGTATATTAATGCATATTTCTTTATGTTTTTATGCATATTTACATTTACATACATTTATTGTTACACATTTAGAAGCATTGTAACATCTATTGGACTGTCAGCTGACTTTATTGCATCTTCTATATAAGCTTTATTATGTTAAACTACTGTGTCTGATTGAAGCAACTAGTACAGTTGTGAACGCGCTAACCATTTTTATTATTTTTTTCTATTTTTGATTTGAATAAACGTATGTTTGTTTGTTAACCTGGTACATTTTATTTTATTTTACGCATCTGTTTTATGCACCTTGTTTTTACCCTGAGTCGTTCGTATTCTTTTTGAATGGATTCTCAGTAAAAGATTTGGGAGTCGGGCCTTGTGGCAGAGCTCCTGCAGTATCAGGGTCAGATGTAGTGATCACAGGCTCTTAAAGGAAAGAAAAGAGATAAACTGCAATATTATATTGAGGCAATAAAATTAATACTTATTACAAAAAGATATGGAGAAAGGACCACAGTGAGTCAGAGCAAGAGAATATGGAGAAAGTGTAAGAGTATAGAGACAGTAACAAAGCTTATGAATGTAAGCTTAAAGTAGGTTAATTGGGAGGTATACTGATAAAGAACCACAATAATACAGTGCATCTACAAAGTAATTTATCATAACATAGCACTACACTGATAAAAATACACAATATAAAACCATCACTTAGTAAACATTCATGGAACTAACCAGTACATCAAAAGAGTGTTATATACCAGAACACCAGCAGCTGACATTACATACTTGTTAAAGTGCACAGGTTCAATAAACATAAAGCTTATCCAATCTGAATGAAACTGATACAAATACAACACACTATGAAGGATTTTTCATTGTCCTACATAGTCTTAAAATAAGTAGAAATGTAACAACATATGACACATTACTGCACTGTGAAGAATGACGGTGACTGACTGGTAGAGAAGAGATAGTTACATAAGTGAAGCTACTTGTCTTACTGCATAACTTAAGTCCATAGGATTATATATGCTGAACTGCTATGTACAATGCTATGACACATTTGTTTATGTGTGTGTTTGTGCATTTAAACCCACATTTGCACACAGTTGTTATGGAGAGTCAATAGCAGTATCATTTAATGCACTAGGATTGCTAGCAAACACATATCCTGTGTAACAGTTGGGAAAGGAAAGTCTGTTAAATAGAACTCTGGGAACTTTCATAAGCACTACTATTCAAAGAACATAAGGCAAATATTGTTTACATTTTTATGACTGGTTGAGCCCACTGAGGCAAATTAATTAGTGCTCTAATATCCATGCAATTCAGGCCAAGCTGCACCACATTATTTTAATGTATGCCAAATAAGTGACTCACAAATAATACAGTGAATGTCAGATAAAACTAACAAAGTTATTCACGGCTAAGGTGGTCTAAAGAAGTAAGAAAGGACATGCATACTTAACTTTTTCCCCAGACGTACTGGCCAAATCCAGAACATACAATGTAAAGCCAAGTGAGAGGAAGACCACTGCCACTTCAACAAAATTTCTTTATAAAATTAAATCAAGACAATAACAATCACTGTTGAACAGTTTTTCTCAGTATACCAGAAGTATATTCACAGAGTGATTTCTTTATTTCTAGACACTGATGATTCTATTACAGCTGCTAAAGAAGGTCTGTAAGTTTGAAGACATTTTACGAAATGGTCCCGAGTTACTGCAGTAGCATTCAAACCACCTTCTTGAAGTGCCAGCAGTGCAGCCTAAAATGATCAGAAAAGTCTAAGTCAGTGAAAAAAAATAAAATACAGAATTACAAAGTACAGTTTAAGGACATCATAATTTGTACTATCACTGTTGCCGTCCACAAACATACGTGTCTTAGACACTAGCAGAAAAGATTATCCCATTGATTGCATTCTGATCAAATGCAAGTCACTGAAAGTTTGAGAGTCCCAGACAAGTACTACATGTGTATAAGCTATCTATAACCTAGGATCATAGGAGGTTACTAGGCTAACGGCCTAAGGCCCCTGCAAGTCTAACCCAGTACAAACCCTGTTCCCAAGAATATCAAGTTATTAACAGGAACTAAGTCAACAACTATTACCCCTGTCCAAGAGGGACACAGGTAAAAATCCTGGGGTGAATTTGCGGTTTCACATCCAATCATCCAAATTACACTTAGAGTCAGCAAGGGACTGCTTCACCTGAATTGGAAGTTTGTTCCAGAGAAGATGTAACCTCTGTGAGACATACCTGTCTCGCTCTTCAGCAAGTCCTATTGATGTCACGTACTAGGCTGAGTTCCCTAGAGCAAGTACATCTTACACCATTTCATTTACGAATGTGCAGCATTTCCATTATAGCAGAATCTGAGATTGCTTTATATGGAAGGCATAGTTTACCTCTGACTTGTCTGTAAGACACAGAGTATAGCGACAGTGATTTCAATCTGTCATCTTATGACATATACTGAAGAACCTGAATTTTCTTTGTAAGAAACCTTTGAGGTCTTTCCAGTTGCTGCAGGTGCCTGGTAAGGTGCATACCAAAGGTAGCATTGTACTCTACTATTGGCCTGATGAGTGAGGAGTACGGGGGTTTATAATCCCTTTTGTTCTGGATGCAATGCCCTTACTTATGAGGTGGGTGATATAGAAAGCCTTTCTTGACACTGTGAAGAATGGTGGTCAAAGGAAAGTTTGCTGTCAACCTGTGTGCCCAAATCTCTCACCACTGATTGCATACTTACGGTGTTATTAATGTGGTAATCTACATGGAAATCGCCCTTGCCGAAAGGGATGATAATGCAGTTTTTTTGCACTGAGTTTTTGTCTGTGTAAGTCCCTCTTTTATGACGTTGACATCATTTGGGGACTCTATGATTGCACCCAGTTTGTAATCATCAGCAAACTTTGTCAGCCATAGTCCTTTTATTTTAGCCTGTACATCAGAGAAGTAGATTCCAAACAACAGGGGCCCCAGCACAGATCCCTGTGGAACACCACTGGTTACAGGTCTGCTGGTGGAGGTAAAGTCACCTATTTTGACTGTGCATGTTCTGTGAGCCAATTTGCAACCCACCTGACAGAATATGAGTTGATCTCCATTTTTTAATTGCTCCAAATCACTTAGGTTTCTAATACCATGACAGGAATGGACCACATTCTTAAGTCAAAGTATGATTAAAGTTCATGAAATTAATATTGGTCAATCTTTGACGTCAGCCAGAAGTGCTCTTCGTAGCATCGTGCCCAGTAATGACTCCTCCTGCAGTTCGTATGGGGTTACATGTATTGGTTGTTGTTGTGTCTTTCGACTTTTCCTGGTTCTATCTAAATAGGATTGTAGATTCTTTTTTATAAGACTAGTTGCTCCTACTACTTTTGGAACTGTCTGGGTATCTTTCTTCCACATTGCTCTTGTTTCTACCTGCAAATTCTGATATTTTATGACTTTGTGTCTCTTTGTACACAAGCCACTGTAGTCACTGGGTGTGGTGATTTCAATGATTGATGCTACTTTTGTCTTCTTTTCATGGACAACTACATCCAGTTTTCTAGCATCTATCCTTTGAACTTTGGTAATGGATGATCCCATGTGATGTAGACTTCATCATTTTCTATGATGCTGTGTGGCTCATGTTTCCAGCATTTTTCAGCCACTTCAATATCATAATGTTTGCACAATCCCCAGTGCAACAGACTCGCCACATTATAATGCCTTTTAGTATAGTCCTTATGCCATCAGTATGTCACAACCAGCAACAAGGTGTGCAACTGTTTCCAATTCTGTTTTACAAAACCTACATTTGTCTGTTTCTCCCACATGTTCAAAGGACTTTGTAAACCAATGAGTATGTAGCCCACTATCTTGGGCCGCCAACCTTTCATCTCTTGGTTTGAATTTGCCTCTCTTTAACCATTCCTGAATTTGATCCTGATCAACATGAAGTTCTTCCAGAAGTTTTTTATACTTGCAACTATATTTAGGCATTTTCCACATATTTTGATTTTTTATCTGGTCCTTCACCTTATATTCTTCCTTATGTTTTTTGGCATATTCAGTTGGTGCCTGATTTTTATCTACTTCTGGTTTGATTTCCATTCCTACTTGACACCAATGTGCTTCTGCTAGACTAAGCAGGGAAGTCATCTTTGATTTATTCTCCTCATGTTTCAAAACTTTCGCTAAGTTTGGGTCTTGTGAGGTCAGCAGATATGTCTGCAGTCCCACAATTGCAGATCTACACATGTAATCAGTTTCAAAGAGGCCCATCCCTCCTTCAGAATTGGGTATTTATAATCTTGGTATGCAATGATTTTTATAAATCATTTGGTGAGCATGAAGCATCCTTCTTGTTTTCCTGTCTAATCTATCCAACACGTTTTGGGACCAGCCAATCACTCCAAAACTTAGAATAACAGCAAATTGTTTTATAGCTTGAATTTTGTTCCTAGATGTCAATGCTGTTTTCAGGATTCATTTTAGTCTTCTAAAGTATTCCTTGCTAAGTTCTATTCACATTTGTTCATGTTTTGTTGTTGATCCTTCATCAATTCCTAAATATTTATACACTCCCCCTTGCTCAAGTTCTTTTATATCACATTCTTGTCCCAAACTGATGTTTTCTTGGTGTTGCAGTTTTCTTGATTTAAAGGTTGGTTTTGCACATTTATCAAGACCAGATGACATTCTTGCATCATCTAAAAAAGTTTTGACAACTTGCAGTTGTGCTTTCAGTTCCTCATCGATGACCTATACAGTTTTAAATCACTGACAAAGAGTAGTCTTTACACTTTGTTGTTTTCTAGGAGCCAAATTATAGCCATGGCCTAAGCTGTTCAGTAGACAGCTTAATGGGTTAAGGGCAAGACAGAATAGCAGGTGTGACAGAGTCACTCTGGAATACCCCCTTTAGAATTTTTATCCCTGGGAAGATAATTTGTCCTTTATCATGGCTTAACTGCAAAGTGGTCTGCCACTGTTTCATGGTCACTGTAATGTAGTCAATCGGTCTAGGGTGTATCTTATACATTTTTAAGTACTCTTTTATCCATGAATGTGGGATACTATCAAATGTTTTTTTTTTTTTTTTTTTGTAGTCAATCCATGCCATACTTAGATTCTTCCCCCTTTTACAGTTCTCCACTATGACTTTATTTCATAACAATTGATCCTTTGTTCCATATGACTTTCTTTTATTGCTCTTTTGCTCTATTGCCTTTAATTGGGTTTTCTTCTAAATGACTATAAACTCTGTCGGCATCACTTCCAGTGTATAGTTTATACTACGTCTGAAGGCAAGTTATTTGTCTATAATTTTTATGGTAGCTTGCAGGTTCACTCAAGTAGCAGCATTGTTCTTCTGGTTGTTAGCCAGGTTGGTGTCTGTTCAGGGTGCGCATATAAATAGTTTTTACTCATGGCTAAATCTTTGTGCAAAGATGTTAATACTTTTAACCAGAAGTTAGATACTGCACCTGTGCCTGGGGGTTTCCAATTAGAGGCTTTTCTTAACTGTGTTTCAATCTCTCTAGCTGTTACTTCATCCCATTTCATATCCTCTACCTTTAAACTTCTTATTCTTTTACTTCTTCTACCCATGTAGCATCTTTATGTTCCACAGGATCTTCATAAGTACTTCTCCAAAATGTATCTATTTCTTCTTTTTTTGGTGGTCTTTCAATTCCTTTTACTTTGTTTCCTAATTCTCTATAAAACTTTTTTGGGTCATCAATACATTGCTTATTTTGTACTCCTCCTTTATATTTGTGTATCCTCCAAGTTTTTCCAGCAGTGCTGAGATTTTTAGTTTATTTGCGATAATGCATGATAGATCTTGATCTGTTCTAATACTGCGCATTGCTTTTAGCACGTCTAGCTAAGTATTTTTGTTGATCCTCTTCTATACTCTTCTAACAGTGATACTTCTTGTCTTAACTGCTTTATAGCTTTCTCTATTCAATATTTCCAAGATCAATTTCTCCACTTCCTTTACCTCACTACCCTGTTTTCTTGTGGTAGAACTTTATCAATTATTAATTTAGCTGCACAGTAATATATCCTGTTTACTTCTGTCATATTGCATGGCTCTCTAGTGACAATCCTAATTACTGTAAGGAATATCTATATGCCATCAAAACTAAGGACAAGTTAAATAGGTTCATAGGTGTGTACTAGGCTAATGGCCCTGGAGCCTTTACAAGCCTAGCCCATAGAAATGCCCTGGCATCGTGCCGCCTATTAGAGCCACTGGAGTGATCCCCGGGGTGAACCCTCTATTTCCCATCCACTCATCAAGATTTCATTATATAAGCATTACATAAACATATCATGATTTGTGACAAATAAAAAAATTTATTTTATTTTACTGTTTTAGAACAAGTATGTTATGACAAAAGGGGGGTGGGATTTTAAGAATCAAATAGACAAGAGAGAGATATACTGGCAGATAAAATTAAAAGCTGATGTTTTACCGGGTTTGAATGAACACACAAATATTAAGTGTTATTTGAAGGACAGGAAGTTGAAGTGTTCCTCAGTTACTAATTAAGTAACAGTTTTGAGTTTGTGTCTTAATTGTTTTAATTAAATTGAATGGGTATTTGTGGATTGGTTGAATATTGCAGCCTGTGACTTGTATAATGATGTTTAAGTTTTATTCATGTTGTTTGTGTTCTGAAGAAGGTTTTCAAAAGCGGTTATTAAAAGAAACTAATGCTAACCACACTTTTCCTGGTTCCTTTTTCCTTAGAGTATTGTTTTTTTATTATTTTATTAGTTACACTCTGCCTTAGTCAGGGTGTTGGTGTTTATTGGACTTGTTTTCTTTCAACTGATGGCTGGTGCTTTGGAACAGGAACTACTGGATCTAACTTTGCACCCTGTGCGTGATAGGACAAAGCGCTTCATGAACTGGTGATGGCATTGACTGATATGCAAAAGACCTTGTCTTCTCTACTTGGTTCATCCAAATTATTGAACCTTTTAAAAGAAAAAGGCAGAAGACACCTTGGATGATTCTTTCAACAGCTGTGAAACGGATAAACAACTTTCTACTAAAAATGCAACTACAAGTACTTATAGAGATGTTGCCTCTGCTCTAAATGGCAGTTACAAAGTATTTTCGTCTACAAGAGACGGGACCAGTTATATAATTAATAGTCTTACTGGTGATGAATTAATGAGTTGGAGAAGCGACTCAAGAAATACAGAGCTATTCACATAGAGAACAAGTATTTTGAGCACTGTATTCAGTTAAACATGGTACCGAAAGGTCTAAGAATATTTAAAGTACCTAATGGTGTAAGCGACAATGATGCTTTTTTCTGAGTTAACATAGTTCTTTAATAACATGGGACTAGAATTTTTGAAGTTACTTATCAAAGACAATACTTCTAAATTAGTGCAAATTCATGGTAAACTGATTTCTTTACATAATGAAATCAGAAATGCATTAGAGTGTCCTGTTGACTTTCAGCATGAATATGAACAGATTTTAGCCAATGTAGATCGCTAAGAAAAGCATATTATCATCCACAAACTGAAAAAGATAGAGTGGGACTTGTACATATTTTCAGTAATAAAGAAAGAAATGGTAAAGCAAGATTTACAACTCAAAGATACAGTGCTCAAGGAGATTCCAGGAATTTTCATTTATCACTCAGGAGGTCTGGCACTTTAAATGACATGAATACTAAAACCAGAAATTACGGCACATCAGAACCTGGAAATAAGACTGTTAATGATGTGAATAAGTGCCAGTCGTCGATGTCTTGGAATTTAACTTTCAAAGGTTAATTAATGAACCTTCGTAGTTCTAATACAGAAAGTAAGGACAAACAGTTAAAAAATTTCACAGGAGAACAGACGTATATCAGGGCATCAAGAATGATTAGTGATGTCCTGGCCTTTTATAATGAAATAAATTTTATCAAACAGTTGTTTATTGACAGGGGTTATGATAAGTTAAATTTGGATAGAACAGCTCAAGAAATTATTGCTAAGAAATGTACCCTGTTTAAACCTATACTTCATGGGGGTTTTGAGGTTAAAATTTATTCTAAGAAAGGAGCAATAGTTCAAAATGGAAATATAGAGAGTCATTCCACACCACATTGTGTTTTAGATATGACAGTGGACACAGGGGAGGTTAGACAAGTGATAGAAACCAACTGAAAAATAATTAGTGGCAACAAATATTTAATGGAGGTATTAGGAGAGTGTCCCATGTTTGTATATAAAAAAAGATATTTGTTTTATGATGGTCTTCTCTTTTTTTTGTCACATTCAGATTTTACAGTCAAACAAAATGGGAAGTTTCATTGCGACTCCAAAGGAGTTGTTTACATAGGACTTTGTTCAGGATGTAAATGTTTTTGTATAGGCATGACTACTCGTTGCCTACATGATAGGATAATGGAACATCTACATGCCATCAAAACTAAGGACAAGTTAAATGCATTATATAAACATACCCTGATTTGTGACAAATATAAAAAATGTATTTTATTGTTTTAGAACAAGTATATAGTATGACAAAAGGGGAGGGAAAGAATCAAATAGAGAAAAAGAGAGGTATACTGGCAGCTAAAATTAAAAACTGATATTTACTGGGTTTGAATGAACATGCAAATATTAAGTGTTACTTGAAGGGTAGGAAGTTGAAGTGTTCCTCAGTTACTAATTAAGTTGTTTGTCTTTCGGCTTTTTCCCGGTAAGGGGTCGCCACAGCGGAACTCCGGCCCGCTAATGATTGGCAGTAGATTTTTACGAAACACCGAGGTGCCAGCTCGACACCCAACCTTCAACGAAGGCAAGCCCATTTATGCACGCATGTCTTTCGAATGTTACCCAACTGTGGGGAGGACATGCAGACTCCACACAGAAGGCACTCCCAAGCCACGTCGAGAATCGAATGGGAGAACCTCTTGCTGTGAGGTAACAACGCTACCGCCGTACCACCGTGGCAGTTCAGTTACTAATTAAGTAACAGTTTTAATTTGTTTCTTAATTGCTTTATTTAATTTAATTGAATTGGTATTTGTGGATTGGTTGAATATTGTAACCTGTGACTTATATAATGATTAAGTTTTATTCATGTTGTTTGTGTTCTGAAGAAGGTTTTCAAACACGTTTTTTAAAAGAAACTACGCTAACCACACTTTTCCTGATTCTCTTTTCCTTGGAGTGTTGTTTTTTTTATTATTTTATTAGTTACACTCTGCCTTAGTTCGGGTATTAGTGTTTAATAGTCCTAATTACTGTGTTCATTTGTTTTATCAAACTTCTGACTTTTTGGGTTTTATTGACCTTCTGCAGTCTATTTCTTTCATTGATCTTAATATGTCTATCTCTATTAAATCAAGCAACTCTTCTCTCATCTCATTTTCTTCTAAACTAAGGGCACATTTTTGTTTTCCGTTTCCAGCATGCATTCTATAGAAAGTCCTACAGCATCTTCCTGTGGCACATTCTCTTCAATTTCATCCTGTGCCATCTGTTTGTCTGTCATATGGGAACTTACTGGCCTATCATTCCTCAGCATTTACTGCGTCACAGTTTCCTGCTCCTTCCCTTGCTGTCCAGCTTCAAGTGAATGTTTATACTGGTTTCCTGTGGAAAGCTACAAAATATCTTCATATGGCACCTGACCAATTGCTTCCTGTTCCACTGGTTTCCCCTTAATTTGGAGGTCCACTGCTCTATCTTGTAGTGGTGCTTTCTGAATTAGATTTTCTACACTAAATCCTTCACTTTGCAGGTACTCCATAACCTCAGTTTCTATTTCTTTAACTTCTCCGTTACTAATCTCCTTTTCTGCTCTTCCTCTTTGTCTTCTTATTTTTTGTACTGCAAAGTTTTCCATGTCCGGATTCCTTTGCCTGTATTTCTCTTCAAATATCTTTGGTGCTGCTCTATTTGTATTGATTAGTTTTGCTTTCTCCTTTGCACAGATATTACACCATATTAAATCTCTTTTTCTTTCACATGGTCATATTTCTTCTTCAGATGTCTCCTGATCTTCCTGTTTCTCCTTACTCTGGGGACTCGTTCCATCATGCTGTAATGCAACCTGTGTTAGTCCTCCTACACCAAATTCTTCACTTTGTAGGCACTCCATAACTTCAACTTCATCTTTTCTACATTCCCACTTTGTGATATTTTTTTTTTATTGTGAAATTTCCTTTATCTGGATGCCTTTGCCTGTATTTGTCTTCGAATATCTTTGGGGCTGCCTTCTTTACAGTGATTAATTTGGCTTTCACCTTTGCATAAATATTGCACCATATAAAATCTCTCTCTTTCCTATGCCCATATTTCTTTTTCATACTTTTCAAAAATTTCTAGGTTTAGTTGTTTATATTTTTGCACTTCCTCAGATACTTCTTTTTCCAAACAGATCAAAGTTTCTTGGCCTATATGCACCTTTTCACAAATATGTTGTATTAATAAACACAAACTTTTATTTGAGGCTTCTGACAGCTTTTTCTTGTGGAAGTGTTTTTCTTTCCTCTAATTTCTCTCAATCTTTTTGTATACCCTGTGTCTGGAAATTCTGGGCTTTTTGCATAACACTAACAATACAGAATTTCTTTCTTATCCTCAATAGTCCACTCTATTGCCTTTATGGCTCTTCTTTGGCCCATCAGTTTTTGTGATTTTTTTTGGACTGCTACTTCCTTCTATAACAGGGGGGGGCATCCTCCCCCTGGGCCTGGCCCCATTGTAGGAATGTTTCCATATTTTGAGGATTCTACACTGTCACTTTTTCCAGTCCTGGCACCAGTGCGCATACCAGGAATGGGCACTTTTTTATCCTGGATCTTGTGCACCCAGCTATCTTTTTTAATTTTTGACCTATGTCTGTCCACAAGCCCCTATTGTTTGGAATAGTACAGTTTTGTACCTACCATAAATGTAGATGTTCGAAGATCCACATTGCTGCAGTCCTTACACTTGGGTAGTCCGCTGTCCTCGGTCGGCCCGAATATCAAAGTATAAGGCTGATGTCGGTCAAGGCGCATTTGACTGACATCAGGACGTCAGGGTACAAATGCGCATGCCCGACGTCATATCCTCAGTCTTTTCTTGCCCCAGATGTCAGAAGACCCTAAAAAGAAAGGTCAAAACCAAAAGACAGCAAACAACCAACCAACCACCCTTGCACTAAAAATATGTACAATATATACAATATACACCATATTGACAACCCAACCCACACAACCGCCTCTAACTACAGAGGGGAAGGAGGGAGGGATTGGACTGCAGCAATGTGGATCTTGAACATCTACATTTATGGTAGGTACAAAACTGTACTATGTTCTTCATCTCACATTGCTGCAGTCCTTACACTTGGGTAGAATCCCAAAGCAGAGGTAAGGGAGGATGGCAAAACTATAAGGAAGCAGGAGCTGCCAAAATGCCCTGCAAAATAGCAGTGGCAAAACCAGCCCTAGATTTAGAATAAAGTGGAAGGTGATAATGCCTAGAGAAAGTATGCACTGAACTCCAAGTAGCTGCCTCCAAAATATCTTTAGTTGCCACCCCTTAAAAAGCTGTCAAGTGGCAGTAGCCCTAGTGGAATGAGGCCTAATCCCAGCTGGAATCTCCTTGCCATGATGGGAATAACAGAAAGCAATGCAAAACCCAATCCACTTAGAAATAGTTTGTTTTGACACAGGCTTGCCCTGAGAACTCAAAGCAAAAGAAACAAATAACTGCTGAGACTGCCTGAACCCCTTAGTTCTGTCCAAATAATATCGCAACTGCCTGTGTACATCTAAAGTGTGCAAAATCTTTTCCCCTTTATTTTGGGGATTTGCATAAAAAGTAGGCAAATGAATAGTTTGGTTTAAAGCCACACTAGAAACCACTTTAGGCATAAAGGAAGGATTAGTACGTAAAGATACCCTATCCTTATGGAAAATTAAGAAAGGCTCAACCGCCATAAGGGCCTGCAACTCAGAAACCCTTCTTGCAGAGGTAATGGCCAACAAAAAGCAGTCTTCCATGATAAATATTTCAACTCGGTAGTAGCTGCAGGCTCAAAAGGTTGTAGAGTGAGTTTCTCCAACACAAAATTGAGATCCCAAGCAGGAGTAGGAGCTCACGTGGGGTCTTATATTCTTTGCCCTCTAAGAAATTGCTTGAACAAAGGATGAGAAAACAATGGTGGGTCACAATCATAGTGAGCCGAAATTGCTGCAGCATGAACCTTAATAGAAGAGAAGGACAAACCTTTGTCCAGTAACTCAGTAAGATATTGAAGAGCCACACTTAAATTAGGCTCAGAAACATCAAAATCCTTTGCTGCACTCCAAAATAAAAATCTCTTCCATTTATCTGCGTACACTTTCCTTGTACTAGGCCTTCTAGCTTCCAAAATCACATTCAAAACTTGCTGTGGAAGTTGAGACCCACTATGGTTCAAAACAGAATATGCCAGGCTGTTAGGTGAAGAGAGTGAAGCTTGACATTGAGCAAATGACTGTCCTCCTGAGACAACAGGTGTGGAATCGAAGGCAAAGGCCATGGAGGCTCCGTACCAGGCTTCTCAGTAATGGGTACCAATGCTGTCGAGGCCAATCTGGAGCTATCAAAATCATCCTTGGCTTGTCCTGTCTGGCCTTTAGTAGTACCTTTGGGAGGAGAGGCAGAGGTGGAAAGGCATACACATGAAGATTGCTCCAATTGAAGGAAAGAGCATCCACTTTCCAAGCTGTGGGATGAAACCTTTCGTGCAAAACTTTGGCAGCTGGTGGTTTAGTGGAGAAGCGAACAGATCTATGTCTGGAGTTCCCCATGACACTGTCAATTTCTGAAATACATGAGGATCCAATTTCCACTTGTGGGGATCCATAATTGCCTGCTCAACACATCTGCTAAGGAGTTCTGTGCTCCCGGCAGAAACCTTGCCTGAAGATTTAGCTGTAAACTGAGAGCAGTCTCCCACAAAATCATTGCTTGCCTGCATAGAGGATAAGAATGTGTTCCCCTTGCTTGTTGATGTACCACATGACAGTTGTGTTGTCTGTTAGAATCAACACCTGCCCTGGAAGAAGTAAATCCTTGAAAGCTATTAATGCAAACTGGACTGCTAACATCTCCTTCAAGTTGATATGTAGATGTTGTAGTCTGGCAGGCCACTTGTCTTGTATCCACTTTCCATTCAGATGAGCTCCCCAAGCTTTGTCTGAGGCATCTGTCGTTAGAATCTGACTCGCCTCTGGCCGGGTCACAGAGAGTCCCTTGTTTAGGTGACATTCCTGAGCCCACCACAATTCCTTTTGAATGCAAGGTATTATTTGAATGACAGTGTCCAGATCCTGGCAGTGCTGTGTCCATACATTTTTGAGATACCATTGTAACTTCCTCATATGCAATTTGGCATTGGGAAGCACCAGAATACAAGATGCCATGAACCCCAAGGCTTGAAGGACTGTCCTTGCAGTCAGCCTGGACTGATGAGACAATTGATGAAAGTAAAGGGAAAGATTCTTTTGTTTGTCCGGGGTCAAAAGGCCATCTGGGATGCTGTATTCAGTCTTACACCCAGAAAGCACATGTCCTGAGAGGGTACTAGACTGGACTTTATTTCATTCACAGAATACCCCAGGCATCTTAGCACTGCTATCACATATTCCAAATGATGAAGAAGCTCGTCCCTTCCTTGAGCCAGAATCAGGCAATCGTCCAAATAAGGATAGATCTGTATTTCTTTTAGCCTGAGGAAAGCTATCACTGGAGCCAGAACTTTCATGAACACTCTGGGCGCAGTAGATAAGCCAAAGGGCAATGCAGAGAACTGATAATGAGAAGTCCCAGCCCGAAAACGCAGATACTTCCTGCAACTCAGTCTGATAGGAACATGAAGGTAAGCCTCCTTGAGATCCAAAGTTACCATCCAATGATCTTTGCCCAGCAGAGGTAAAAGCTGTTGTAACGTCAACATTTTGAACTTGGGAATGTCCAGATAAGTGTTGAGGGTAGATAAATCCAAAATTGGTCTCCACGTGTTCCCTTTCTTTGGTACTAGGAACAGGCGAGAATAAAATCCTAGGCCCACTTCTGGCATAGGGACCGGCTGTATGGCCCCCATTTGAAGTAACAGAGAAATTTGTTTGTGAGCCTCTATTCTTTGCTGAGGAGGAACGCCTGGCATGCCTTTGAAAGGAGGCAAGGTATGGAAATAAAGCCTGTAACCGTGATGTATGATATCCAATACCCATCTGTCTTGGGTAATTAAACTCCAATTTTCCTTGAAAAGTGCCAACCTTCCTCCCAAAGGTGCTGCCAGACGAGAAGGCTCTGGCAGCTGAAAAGGTAGGTCATTGGGTCTGTTTACGAAAGGACTGACCCCTGCCCTCACCTCAAGACTGTGCAGGTGAACTCCCTGTTCTAGGCCTGAAAGAGCCCTGAGCTCTGCCCCTACCATGTCTAGACCTACCCCTAGACTGGGAATCATAAGAAGGATACGTCCACCCCTTGGTAGGCCAATTTCTACTAAACCTCGGAGGCTGAACCTGCAAAAAACTTTAACAGTCTGCATAGACTTAGCCTTGTCTTCCATTTTCTTTAAGACTGCCTCAACAGGAGAACCAAACAACACATCAGATTGTAAAGGAGCATCTAAAATCCTTGTCTTAACATGGTCAGATAAATTCTGATCCCTCAGCCAGGCGTGCCTGCGAAGAACTGACCCAGTGGCAGCCACCCTAGACGAGGCCTGTACAGCATCAAAACCACATTGCAAAGAATGCTTACCCACCTGTTCAGAAACATGTACTAAATCTTGTAACTCTTTACACTCAATACCTTCCGCCAGAGCATCTACCTTAGCCTTCAATTGTGAAAGGAGATAGTTTTGGTATTTCAACATGTGAAACTGGCAATTCAAAGCCCTCATAGCTAGGGTGGAAGAAGTATAAACTTTCTTTCCCCATCTATCCAAAGCCCTGGCCTCTTTATCTGGAGGAACCGGATTTTGGACAACAGAAGCCCTAACCCCCTTAGGGCCCTGACTAACAGTTGCTGGGCCTGCCCTAGGACTCTTAAAAAGATACTTATGAGCTTCAGGCACCCTGTAATACCTATCCGGTTTAACAGGAGCAGGAGGCAAAGAATCAGGATTAAGAGAAGCCTCTGCAAAAACATCTTCCACCACATCCAGAACAGGAGGTATAGCCAAAGGCCTATGCTGGGGTAAAAACAAAAACTCCCTAAGCCTTTTCCTGGAATCAGAGAAGTCCTGACCTTCCCACTTAAAATGCTCCCTCATGGAATGAAGAGTCTCTGAAAAAGAAAAATCCTCAGGAGGAGAAGCAGAAGGAGTAGAATCATCCACATCAGAATCAGAATAAGGAGAATACTCCTGCAAGTCTTCAGCCAAAGACTCTGAAACATCCGAAGCCTGCTCAAAACTCCCTAGCTCAGGTTCCACCCTAGGTCTCTTATCAGGAGGGGGCAAAGAACCTCTAATTAAAGTAATCAAATCTTCTGCCATTTTAAGCATATGCTTCTTGGGCACAGATCCTGAAGAACTAGGGGTGACACCAACTGAAGCTAAACCTGGCCTGCCTCTGGGAGAAGCCTTGGAAACAGAAGGAGAGGGCCTAACCACCCTAGGAAGGGAGGGGAGTACAGTAACCTGAGAAGCCCCTTCAGCCTGACCTGCCTCCTGAGAGGCCACATCCTGCAATAACAAAGTCTCTCCCTGGGAATCCAGAGGAACCTCCAGCAGAACCACCGGCTCCACCGACACCTCTAAAGAACCGGCGTCCGGTACGGACGGTTCTTCTAGCCTAGGCTTAGCTGCTTTGTCCTTGCGCTTCTTCGAAGAAGCGGCCGGAGCATCCGACGGCATTTTATAATTGCACCGCTTCCCGAAGACTAACCTGGCACAATCTAACCTTCTCTTTATAGTGCGCTTATTGAATCTAGCACAAGAGCGACACCCAACAACGTCGTGCTCAGGCCCTAAACAAGGAATACACAAAGTATGATAATCTCTATGCGGTATCTGTTTCCCACAAGAAATACAGTTATTCACTTTTTCTGACATCCGGTAAACCACGGAGAAAAAACCAAAATATTCCCCAACGGGGTACTTAGCCAACTTTGACTCGGTCTGAAACTCCGAATTCGAAAAATTTCAGAACGCCGAACGGCACTTGCAACGCTGCTTCTGCATCGGACCATGCGGCAAAAAAGACTGAGGATATGACGTCGGGCATGCGCATTTGTACCCTGACGTCCTGATGTCAGTCAAATGCACCTTGACCGACGTCAGCCTTATACTTTGATATTCGGGCCGACCGAGGACAGCGGACTACTCAAGTGTAAGGACTGCAGCAATGTGAGATGAAGAACATCTACCTCTCGGATTTACAGGCTAAAACAAAAGGCCTATGGCTAACAAAGTTTGCTGTTGATCTCTAGCTGGGTGAGTTTATCAATGATGCCTGAGTGGGGAATAGTGCCAAAGGCCTTGGCCAGGTCCAGGTAGGCCATATGCACAGATATGCCTTTGTCCAGGGCTTTGCTGACTGTCTCAAAGAAGTCCACCAAGTTCAAGAGGTAAGATCGCTCTTTAATGAAGGCAAACTGGGCTGGGTCGAGCGTTTGGAGGTCTCCTATATCTCTGTTGATAAGGTCCATGATTATTCTTGATACAGCCTTGCAGATTAGGCTGGTCAGGCTTATGAGTCTATAGTTCCCGGGGTCTGTGGAGGCACATCCTTTATGTAACAGGATGACGGTTGCTGTTTTTCATTTAGCAGGTACAAAACCAGTGTTAGACTGTAGTTAAAAAGAGTACCCAGCGGTGCTGCTAGTTCCTGTTTTAATCCATTTAGAATGCAGCCTGGGACATTACCAGGTCCCATAGAGGCTGTGTTTTTGGCTTTGGAGAAAGTGTTTATAACCTTCTCCTAGGAGATACTATGTGGAGGGCAGGTAGTAAGGATGCTTTGGCAGATATGTGGTGGGGACGGGGGTAGAAGTTTTCAGTGAACCGGTCAGCTAGCAGGTAGGCTATTTCTGTGGGTACAGTATATATGGTGCAATTAACCATTTCTGTGCAGATCTGGGTTTTTCCTTTAAGGTTTCTGACATAGCTAAAGAAAGCCTTATGGCTATCCTTAGAGAATGAGGCTAATTTGGATTCACAGTTAGCTTTAGAATGCCTTACGAAGTGTCTTATTTGCTTATTTTAAGCAGAGGAGAGAATGCTTCCAATTTAGAGACCATTCCTTCCTGCTCTTGGACAGCAGTTTCTTTCTCTTACTGTATAACCTGTTAACAGCAGATGCCCAGCAGGCATGTTTGTTCTTTCTTGAGGATCTTGTTTTGATCTGATCAGGTACGGCTGAGTCAATACATTTCTACAAATGCTTATACAAGTCAATGGTGTAAATCCCAGTATAGGTGTCCATACCATCAGTGAGCAAGGGCAAGGGCTATGAAGCTATTAATGCGGTCAAATGCAAAACCAAAGAAAACCCCATCAAGTTGCAAAGTATGTCCCATAACCAGCAGACAAAAACAGAGCAATTGAAATGTTAAATGAAAGCATAACATATAAAATGCTCAAATTTCCCATTTAGGTTAAGCCAATCAATAACCACATTAAGGGCCACATGACAGTTATTTATACCACAAAGCTGTTTAATAACATTCAAAATCATGAGATATCTGAGATAAAGTGTAGGAATTCATGTTGCTGTAATATAAATACAAAGATCTCCAATTTAATAACCTAGAAACATGTCAAAAAGGTGTTGCATATGCAAAACACTAAAAATCTAATTGAACTTAAATGATCGATAATTAGAAGTCCTAAATAATAAACTAGTATATATGAATGAACATATTTTTGGAACTTGAAAAATTCATTATTTGCTACACTTTATCTCACATATCTCATGATTTTGAATGTTATCATGTAACTATCATGTGACCCTTAATACGGTTATTGATTGGCTAAACCTAAACAGGAAGTTTAAGCAGTTTGTACCAGCATAATAAATCTGGAGTGATAATATGCTTGGTTTGAATGCTCTAACCCATCTTTTATTTAGTTTAGGTAGGCGTTGCATTTTATTTAGATTTTAAGAATGACCACAAACTATAATCTTATGTGTTATATCGTATGTATGTAAATGATTTGATTGGTACGCTATGATTTTAAATGTCTTCATTCAACATTTGCTTTTTAATGTCTGATGAAGAGTTGGTTTCTCAGTGTGAAGGTGCTCACTTCTTTACAATAAACAGTTGATTTTTTTCATATAGCCCTGCCATGTCTCTGGATGTTTTTTTTTTTTTGGGGGGGGGGGTTCATTTGCTTTTTACCATTGAGACAGATTAATTCTTACAGCAACTGTTTTTGTTTGTATATTAATGCAGTCAGGTGTACATAGGAAGTTACTAGGCTATTGGTCCTGAGGCACTTACAAGCCTTGCCAAGAACTTATCCAATGTTCCAACAAGTCAGCACCCTGTGCCACTGTCCAGCAGGGACACAGGTGGAATCCCAGGGGTGTATTTTCTGTTCCCCATCCAGTTATTTAGTCTGTCTGAGTAGAACAGATGTTTGAGGCCCTGGATTCTCTGGGTGAGGAATCTCTGTGGTCTCTCCAGCTGCTGCATGTGCTTTGCGAGGTACATGCCAAAAGGGGCATTGTATTCAATAATCGGTCTTATAAGGGAAGAATACAGGGATGTTATGACCACCTTGTCCCTGGATGAGATACCCTTACTAATGAGGTGGGCCATGTAGAAAGCTTTCCATACAACAGAGGCAATATGGTGGTCAAAAGTCAGTTGCTATCAACCTGGGTTCCCACATCCCTCATGACTGATTGCCTGCTAAGTGCCTTATTATCAGTTTGATAATTTGTGGGGACATCATTCTCCCCAAAAGGGATGATGCATTTTTGGCATTCAGTTTGAGGCCATGTTTCTGACACCAGTCATTTGTTTGGGTGAGACCCTTTTGGAGAATGTCCACATCACTAGGGGAATTGATGACAGCACCCAGCTTGCAGTCATCTGCAAACTTGGACAGCCATAGTCCACTAGATTTGGACTGCACCTCACCTGTGAGAAGTATATCCCAAACAGCAGGGGCCCCAAGACCAATCCCTGGGGTACACCACTTGTTACGAGTCTACTACTACTTGAGGTATTAAGTTGTAATTGGCTTTGGAGAAGTGTTTTAGTCTAGTTGCTGCTAATGGAGGTCAGATGTTATTGTTAATTCTAATGAGACTGATTTATGATCAGACCTCCCTATGGAGGGCCATACACATAGGGTGGTGCAACGATCACCCAAGTTAGTGAGCACCAGATCCAGAATGTTTGGACCCCTTCTGGGGGTGTCAACCAACTGGTCAAGGGCACTGGAGTTGATGAAGTCCAACAACCTTTGGGAATGTATGTTAGTGCATGTATAATTTACCCAATCTATGGATGGGTAGCAATTCAAGTAGATCCAAGTATGCAGTATGGGTATCCTGGTTCATGGAGGGGGCCCTATAACTGGCAATAACCTGGAGATGGGTTTCTTACCTACAGTCAGTTGGTCCTGGATTAGTTCAAGGGAATTGTTTTGTTTAACCAATCTAGAGGTGTATTTATCTTTAATGAATACTGGTACTCCACCTCCTTTAGTTCTCGCACTTTCAGTTTGTGGTCTGAATGTGAGAAAGGCATTATAACCCAGTATGGCCAGCATGCTTTTCACGGTCTTAAACCAAGTCTTTGCGACTGCACAGATGTCGGCATCTTCTAAGGTGAGGGACACTTCCTGTCAGTGCAATTTTAGAGTTAGACTCCTAGGGTTTAGAAGTATTACCTGAGGTTGCTTTTTGAAGATATTTTACATTGGGAATTTTGTTGTTGTAACATTGCCTAAAAAGTCACTATGGTAGAGACAAGAGCCTTAGCCAGTAGCTGAAACCACAGAGGTGACAGATGAAGACCATCTCTGACAAAGCAGCGTGGTCTATCTACCATGTCATCCCATGTTGACAGATACTGGATCCCCTTAGAATGATACCACAAACTAAGCCAATTGCTGAAGTCAATCACTTTTTGTTTATATTGTGGTATCATCTTAGGTGAGGATAGAATGCTGCTCAAGGCTAGGGACATACCTGCCTGGGACACACATTCAGAGAGCTCAGTCATGTCTCTCTTCATATAGTCCAGTGATGTACATCTCAAGTCATTCACACCAACATGAACTATGATGGAGTCATAACAGTACTTGCTGTGGAGAGACCTGAGTGCGTGTGTAATATGGCGGATTCTGGCATCTGACAGACAGCTGACTTAACCTTCTCCATTTCCAGGCTGGTGAGTAGGACATCTGTGTGTCTCACTATAGAGTTGCCTATGACCAAAACATTTGGTTTAGATGTGCTTTGCCTTAGGGGTTTGTTGGTGAGACACGTGTTTGTGGTTTTATGTGTACCGAGTGCTTAAGTACTGTATTAGGTGTAGCATGTTTGTGTTTCTGAGGTCTCTGGTGTTGAGGTAAATTTCTGGTGAGTATCTCTGTGTATGATGGTTTAAGTGTTGACAGCATGGTTTGTGCAGGAAGTGTAGTACGTGGGCTGACAACCTGTTCAGTGTCACTGTTCTGTGGATGAGAGAGCAACGATTCCAAATTCTTAGTGTATATGCAGCTCTCACAAAATTGAGCTTGAGTGGTTTAGGAGTAGTGGGGTTTTCACTGTACGTGAGGCAATTGCTACACTGCCTCAGGATACCAAAGTCAATCAGGATGGCAGGAGAAATGGAGGAGAGCTGACCATCCATAATACAAGGTGTAAATTTGCTTACTTTAATGAGGACAGTTGCAAATGTGCTGCCTAAATACAAGCTAAATTAAGCAATTTTCAAACAAGCTGGCCAATGGAAATGTTCAATACTGAGCCTTATTCCAAAAATCTCCAACTTAGACGGATCCTTTGCTATAGTCTTCTGCCACAAAGGTGCAAGGGGCCCGCTTAATGTAAGATGAATGGTTTAAGTGCTCAGATAATGCCAAACAGTCTAGATTCAGCAAATCTAAATCTAGCCTATGCTATAAAATACACAAGTACTAGAAAATACAAAGTGCAGGAATGGTCCCGAACAGCAAACAGTTGAAACAGTGAAATAACAAAACAGTTAAAATGGTTAAAAACAGTTAAAAGTAGGCAGCAGTTCAGTAATACACAGTTTAAAAGTACAGTACAGTGAATAAAATACTTATTTTTCTGTAGATTTTAAAGGATGCCTTTATTTAGCAGAGTCACTATGCTAGATGAATAGTATATGGCTGGGCCCTACCTCAAAGTGTGCAATACTGATGTTGCAGCTGTTATGTAGTCCCACCTTCTCACAGGTTTTCTGCAGAAGCATATGATGAATGCCTACCCTGTCACATCCACATCTGGAGAAAGCTGAAAGATACTGACTAACCCACACTCTGACCATCTGAAGAGATCTGGAACATCAAAATGGGCAACCCCCAGATGAACATTACATTAGAGAGGCATTTGTTTTACACAATAAGTCAGAAGTCAGGGGAAACATTTGCAGCTTATATAACTGGCTTGAGGAACAAGGCCAAAATGTGTCGGTTTGGTGACTTGAAAGATGAGCTAATAAAGGATAGACTTGTATGTGGTATCAATAGTGCTGCAGTGAGGAAGATTTTGCTTTGTGACAGTGATTTGAGTGCATGCGTGTGTGTGCCTTCCTTGGAAGGTTAGGCGCCGGGCTAGCAACTTGACACTGTAAAACTCCCCTGCCAATCATGAGCGGACAGGTGATCCGCTGTGGCGACCCCTAACCGGGAAAAGCCGACAGAAGAAGATTTAATATCAATCTAGTCAATTCTTAAGATCAGATCCATAATGAATTATCTTGTTTCAGAGCGTGTGAGAGAGAAACAGAAAGTGAACTGAATTTGCAAGAGAAAGTATTGTAAGTTATTACACACTTTCTTATTTTATTATATTTTTGAAGAAGCTAAATCGTTAATAACTATTTACTGCTTTTGTTTGTAAATTACAAACCATCAGAACAAAGAACACATATAACTGGTGCATACAAATATGAATATTGACAATGTGTGTGATAAAAATCATCCAATCAATTCTTATTAAATGAAGTGATGTAATTAAAAAGAAAATGCCATAACCACATCACTGAACATTCAAAAAAAACCCAAAAAGTAAATAATAATAAAAATGAGAATCAGAAGAGATGAGTGAAATGATGACATAATACTTTCATTTTAAGTCTGCTTTTCAAAAGACATTTAATATTAATGCGGTCTTTTAATCTTAGGGGAAATCTGCCTGCACCTCAGCTGCCACTGGAGCTCTTTTACTTCAAGTTGATTACTGAAGTCCCCTGCTTATAAAATGTTGTGCTAATGCTGCAGATCTCACATGGGTTATTCCAAAAGTGGAAATTAAATGTATGTACAAGTGAAGCAAATCAGTCTCTACCCTCTCCATGGATCTTGACATAGCGATAATTTTTTGGGTGCACAGGAGGTTTAGCCATCACCTCTAGATAGTAAAAACAAAGCAAATGTGGAACCATGTTGCAAAGCCCTTTTCACAGGTATGCTGTGCCACATAGTTTGACTAAAGGTAAACATCATGAAAGTATGGAGATGACTGTACTGTGTGTAACTGCACTAGCCAAATGAAACAGCCAATCAAATCATCTACAGAACTAAATGGGACTCCTTTATTCGGGTGGTGACTGAGACTTGATATTAAGTTTGAATTTCCCATTACTATGGACCAGGTTATTGGCCTAACACATTCATCAACTTACACTTGAGTATATTAATAGCAGAATGAATGGTAGACTTTCAAACACACAAGATATGAACATTTTTTTTTTTTGCTCTTCTGTGTAGTAGTTTAGTGCTTAGAATTAAGATTACTGGTTGTTAATGAGTCTCATAATGTCATTCTGTGTTTGAGTCCCTCTGTCACCATTGTATTACACTGAGACTCTAAGCAAGCCACTTAAACAGACAGTGCTCATGGGGCATTTGGGCCTATTGGATTTATGTGATCAATAAATTAAAAAAAACAAAAAACTTCTACCAACTTACAATCAATGCTGTCTTTTAATAGTGACCGACACCGTCTAGTGGGCATATTATACTGCAATTATACACAATTAATACTTTACTAGCAACAGGACATCTCTTGAATATTTATTTAAACTTTGTTGATCAGGTTAGTACCATTAGGCCTCTTTTCAGGGGAGACCCAAAGTAGTATTTATACTACTAGGGAAAATTTGGCTGGGGCATCAGGGAACTTTCTCTTACTCTGTTACAGTAATCACTACAAGTACTGCCACCAATAACTGAAGCTAATCTTGATCTTAGAGCAGTGGAGACTGGGGGGACTGTGCGTACTACAGAAACTGAAATGGAGGGAGCAGAGGTGAACGTTTGGGAGATGGTGTGGAGACCGTTTTCTAGATTATTTTTCAACAAAGTTTATTTGCAGAATCAAAAAGTAGCACAAAGGAATGCGTCATTAAAACCTTACAGTCGAGAGGTATGCAGGATATTTTGAAAGAAATGATAAATCAGAGCGAACCCAAGAACGCCGGTGAACTGTTGTGGGGAGACAGAATGGAGAGGATAAGAGAGGAGGACAGAGTAGAAATCATGGAGGAGAACTAGGAGAAAAAAAAAAGAAGGCAAAAATGGAGACAGTGACTAGTGCACTGAAAGAGAAGAAAGATGAATCTGAGAACTTAAAGAAATTAATGGTGAAACTGCAAAATAAATGTAATGTGGCATTAAACAGGTATGAGACAATGTTATTGAACCTCTGGGTGAGGCTACTGCAATTCGAAAGATAAGAGCATTTATTCTTATAAATAAACTTTTTGTGACATTTCTGAGATTGTGCAAAGCATGGAAAACTATCAGTGAGTTTGAAAAAATGAAAATTCATGGAATGAATATGCAATAAAGACTACTTTTACAGAAACTAAAAAAAGTTACATATACAATTCCATACTGAGACAGAACGAGGTACTTTAAAAAGATATTTGAAGAATATTTGTAAAGAAATACTGGGGGATAGGACAGCAACATAATTTTGAAAATGGAAAATAAGATTATACATATACAGAGTGTTATAGATGTTGAAGGGAATTGAGGTTTGATAAAGTACTGGGGGTAAATAAGGGCATGTTATTTATGTGGAAAAAAGGGGCATTTTTTGAATAATTGTGAAAAAAAGGTGTTACATCTGTGGTAAAATGGGGCATGGGGCAAAAAATTGTGAGTTGGAGCGTTATAAATGTAAACAAAAAAAGACTTTTGGCAATGGATTGTAAAGAAATAAAAAAAGAAAGTGAAAAGAAAATTGAAATGAAGCACAAAAAGAAAAGAATAAGGTAAAACAAAAAGAAGAAATAAAAGTGACAAAAGATAAGGTAGTCGGTAAAAAAATAACCAGATAGATGTGGAAGAAATTTTAGAAATTATTAATGAAGGAGATACAAATTAAACAGTAATTAAAAAGAAAAATTCTATAGGCAAAAGAGTTAAAGATAGAAAAAGAAAATTCAAAGCTTTAAATGTAACAGGAAGAAAGGAAGGGAGGAAAAAATACTTGACATATTAAAAATAGAGAAAGAATAACTTAGGAGTACTGTAATGCCTCTCCTAGTTGTGCATGGCAAATGTGATCTGATCTGTAGCAAGATGTACTGAGAAGGCTTACTCACCACCACAGTAGGGTTAGCAAACAGTGACGCGATCAAAATGACACATTAAGTAGTTTAATTTCCAAACTGTGCAGATCTTCATACAAGATGACATTCCAGTAGTCAAATGGTAAAGATCTGACACACTCCAGCGATACTGAAGGGCTGGAATGGAGGCTAACACATACATACACATGCTCAAAGGGGTAAGGGGAAGGAGGACGGAGCTAGCTAGCAGAGCTACGCTACAGGAAAATAGCCAGGACAAAATACAAAAGGCATTTCCTTAGCTGAACGGCTAACACACTAGAATGTGTAATGTGACAGTCCCCACCTGAAATCTTTATATTTCGCAAACAACACAACAAACATTAGTTTCATCATAAAAACAAATGTCTTTCAGCTTTTCCAGGATAGGGGTCGCCACAGTGGAACTTCGGTCCATTAATGACTAGCAGTGGATTTTTACAGTGCCAAGTTGTCAGCCCTATGCCCAACCTTCAAAGAAGGCACACCCATTCACGCACGCACCTACTTGCATATCTTTAACAAACATTAATTTCATCATAATTTTGGAATTTCTTTATCCTCTGCAACCTGAAAAAAACAAGAGTGGGGGGGACAAGAGGATAAATGCAAACAGCATAATGAAAACTTGCAGATACCAACAACTCTGAAAACCTGAAGAAGTAGGTACCGAGAACAGACATAAGTCAGGGCATGCAGAAATTCACATGACAGGAAAGGGAAGTGGCTATCATCCTCTACCCTTGGCTTGTTGAGTTGCCATTTACTGTGACCCAAGACTGGAAAGGTATTCCCTTTTCCAGCGACTCCAAAACACATTAGCAAGGTATTGAGCTTGTTTCTATTGTCATCTATGAATATTAGATCAGTCAAAGTTCTCCAGATGGGTAGATGCTACTCCCATTTTTTGCATGAGCAGAGTAGCTGGAGTGAGCAACACCAGAGAATCTGAATCTGGAGACACTGGAACTAGTGGTCTGGCATTAATTATGACAGACACCTCTGCAAGAAGGATGATTAAGATCTCGTGGATGAGTTGGGAAGATTTGAGACTAAGACATAGAATCCAGGATCCTTCAAGTGATCCCAATCATGCATTCCCAAGAGCCTCCCATATGAGAGGAATGAAGAGAGTTGAACTTCCAGGAACATCCCTTGCTAATTACGAAATTCCTTACCTCCAAATCATTGTTTGTGCCCCTGTGAAGATGGTTCATCAGTCCAATCTTAGCAGCTTTACTAGTCCTCTTATAGAGATAAATCTTTGGAAGGCATTAATAAAACATGAAGTCTCCATGGATTCTAACTTCAATGTGAACAGCACAAATGCTGAGACAAGTAAACAGCACGTTCCAATGTTAGGTGTTAGCAACTCTGCCATGAGTCTTACGAGTTGATACAGACCACAGGCCAAAAACATCCATGCCAACATGAGGAAAAGGTGGTTCAATGCTTAGTCTGTCAGGTGGGAGATTTGCCATCTGCTGTTGCTGGTGTCTCCCTATCAGTTTTTGACATTTCACACATTTGTGAAGTATGGAGGATATGTGTCTTTTAGCACAGACAATCCACAAACCTGTGGATTTTATAGCACCTGCTGGTCTGGAACAATAATATGATGTTCTATATCACTTAGGTCAGCCCTTCCTAAGTGACCTCCAACTCTGAGAAAACCCTGGTTGTCAATTATTGGGATCAGTTTACAAGGAGTGCTACCTTTAGAAAGATTAAGTCCCTTAGAAATGCTGTAGGTTTACTGAGAGTACACCTCATGTTGAAAACATTGGATAAGTATTTGCTCTGCTTGTGAGATCTCATCGACGGTACAATGTTCTCTACAAATGTGCCACCCATGACAGTCTTTGGGTTTGTTGTTGCTTACAAATAGGTGGGAAGCCTGGATAAGTCGATAGATGACCACCTAGAGAAACATTCAAAATGAGAACTCAGACTCACTCTAGATTTCACACAAGTGTTAAGCATAACAGTAGTAGGTCTGAATTCTTTGCCGGAATCAGTGCTTACCAGTTAAAAATTGGAATCAACATGGCTTGTAACAACTTCTTGGTGAAGGGATTCCGGTGGTGATGTCCATGAAATGTCCTGAAAGGCAGAGGCTGATACAACATGGTGCCACAATCAGCAGGGTTAACATCTTTAGGAACGCAATGCCATTGGTTGGGAGCAGAGAAATTCCAAATTTATTCCACACTATTACTGACATACACAGAGAACTGTTTTAACAGCTTCTCTAAGGCTTTCAGGGATTCTTTCCATGTTTCCCATCTTTACTGTTTCTCTCTGGGTAGTGGAGCATCCCAATCCACATTTTCAGAAGTGAGCAGTCTTAATAGTATCCTGCCCTGAATGGTAATAGGTGCTATGAAGACCAGTGGATTGTAAATGCTGTTTATAATGGACAGAACTCCATGTTTGAAGAGTTTGTCGCAAGCTGACATTTGAAATATGAGTCTTGCTAGACCTTCCAAAGTAACCCAAGGCTACATTGTTCTTTAAACTTTCAGCATGTTCTTCAGAATGAAAAGCTCCATTTATCTTGACACTGTTGGAGATGATCTTGTGAAGCCTGAGATTATACACAGCCAGTATATCTTGAGATTTGGTAAGGAGATCGACTGCCTCCTCTTCTGTGCGGAAAGATTTCAGCCCGTCATCTACGTAGAAGCTTCTTGAAAGAAACTGACATACATCAGACCCGAATTCCTTTTCACCCTCTTAGGCAGCTCTTCTCAACCCATATATTGCTACTGCAGGAGATGGGTTATTACCAAATGCATGTACCTTCATCTAATAGTCTATGACCTTATTGTTGACATTACTGCGGTACCACCAAAACCTAAGCTAGTTTCTGTTGTCTTCCTGGACAAAGAAACAATGGAACATTTGCTGGATGTCAGCCATTACTGCAATCAATTCTTGATTAAAATGGATGAAGTCCCCAATCAGGCTGTTGTTCAGGTTAGGCTCAGTGAAGAAAAGGTCATTAAGAGAAACATCTTCATAGTGACCACTCAAGTCAAAGACCACTCTGATATGGTCTGGCTTTCAAGGGTGATACACACCAAAACAAGCAAGGTACCAGCATTATTCCCCTTCTTTTAGAGGTGGTGCATGATCTCCATCAAATACCTTCTGCGTGAAGTCAACAAAGTGCCTTTTCATGCAGACTTTCTGTTCAAGATGAGTTCTAATGAAATAAACCATGATTCTGACTGCTGCTTATTGTTTGGCAGTTTTGTTCTTGGGGTATGGAATGGTAAAGGTGCCACCCAGCAGTTGGAGTCGTCCTGATAGAATTCTGCACTCAATTTTCAAGAATTCCTTATCTTCCCTCATGGCTGCCAACTGGTTGTCTTCACTAGTCGTATCGAACACCATAATGCCAAGATTACCATCCAAGGAGTCTAAGACATTGTTGCAATCTTGGATGACTTGTGGTGGCTTACCATTACTGCATAACCTTTCTTTCACATGGTAGTGATGTGAACAAGGTTCAAAAGCAGTATTGCACCCATTTGAAAAAACATTTATCTTGAAGGAAGTAACCCTGTTAGGTCTCTTGACTTTACCCAAACAGGTATTGTCTAGGACAACCCAACCTAGATCCAGGCGTTGGGCATAAGGAGCATTATTTATCAAGGGGTGGTATTTGGCCAGATACAACTTTCAAAGTAGGGTAACAAGAAGCAGTTTCAGAGGTAGGTATCAATCTCTTCACTGTTGGTTGGAATCTGGTTGCACTCAATGAGAGTAGGCACTGGAATTTCTATGTTGCCATTCAGAAAAGCTACAATAAGACCACTGCCTCGCCTACCTGAGACTTCTATAATACCTGCACAAGTGCCTAGGGTGTAAGGAAAGGCATCCCCGGACATGTTTAGCAGGACAAAAAACTCTGATCTTGCAAGAGATTGATTACTTTGCTCATCATGAATGGAGTACAACCTTACAGCTCTTTCAGGATGACCTGTGGGGTGTACATGGACCAAGCATATTTTTGCACAAGATTTGTCACTGAGTCCTTCTCCACAGACTTCAGTACATGTGGTGGAAACTGGACTAGGAGCCAGTGTTTGTTCCACACTCTCCCCACCATGCTCTGCCTTGAAAGGCTTAACTGTGGACAGGGAAGAAATACGCTGAAGTGGATGAAGTGCTTGTATATGATCATCACTGTCACATTCTATGCAGTGGATAGTGGCTTTAGAGTCATTTGCAAGGTGCTCTGTGGAAGCACAGCATTTGAAACATACCCCAAATTTCTTTAGAAGTTCCTTTCTTTCATGCAAGGATTTTTTCTTGAAGCCAATACATTTCCTGAGTGAGTGTGGTTTGTTATGTATGGGGCACTGGCGATTTGGGTTGCTGATTTTCTTGCTTTGATCTACCATGTTGGGATGGTGTTAAATGTAGGCAAGATATCCATTTTACTGAGTCTGGACCTCTGCAGTTTCTATAAGAGCTTGGCAAGCTTGCAGGCTTAGGAGAGGGTGGACAAGGAGCATGGGACTCACCATAGGAGACGTTTGGGTCATTCTGGTCTCTGCAAGTTTCCTGATGAAGTCACAGAAGTATGAAAATGGGGGAAAAGAAAATGTTTGCTTCCATCTACATTGACCCAGCTGTTGTCCATTTCCATTGTATGTCATATGGGAGCTTTGAAACTATTGGGTTAACCTCACAAGCAGTGTCCAGATAACGGAGGCCTGGAAGGTGTATGCCTTCCTTGGCTAGCTGAAGTTCAGAAAGGTCACTAAGCTCCTGAAACTTTAGACTTGCTGGATACCCTTGGGAACTTTGCAGCCTTTTGAATAAAGCATCCTGAATGACATCAGGGCTGCCCAAGTTCTGTTCCAGTCTGTCCCAAGCAGCGCTAAGACCCACAGCCAAATTACCAATATGAACTGCCTTGAGACACAATCTGTTCAGAGGAGCAGGGACCAAGCCACCTGATGAGCATATATAGTTCTTTGGTAGCAGTAATGTCCAGGCCACTAACTGCAGACTTAAAGGTGGATTTCCAGACTCTGTAGTTGTTAGGTCTGTTGTCAAACTGTGTGAGGCCAGTTATGGTAAGATCTTTGCGAAGCTTATACTTTACGGCCTGTGACATTTTTGTGTTTTCAGACTTTAGGTGAGGAGCTGTAAACCGAACAGTTTGGTCACAGTAAATGCGGCCCCACTGATGAATTACATTAGGATGTATGGTGGTGCAAGAGCATTAAGCTGAGGAACTGGCTGACAGAGCACAGGTGCAACAGCTTGCAACAATGCAGAGGCTTGGTCGACAGGATATTGGCGACTACCTCCATAGTATGGCAGGTTAGCCTGTGCAAGGCTAGGTGTGTTGTACTGACCTTGATTGAGAGGTACACCAGTGGTAGTCACTGGAAGTTGTAGTTCTAAGGATCTATTTCTGATGCCTGGGGCACCAGATAAGATGGAATGCTTACTGCTTTGGTTGAACACAATCTGTGGGGCGTTTAAGATAACTCTCCGTATCCAGTGGACCTTTGCTGACTCTGTCACTCCCACAAGTGGCTTACTCTACAACTCTTAACCTTACTATAGCTATGACATGGTCGCACCTTTTTATTTCTGCCTTTTTGTGGGTTGCTTCTGCTTCTCCGTGCGCAGCTTCAGCCTCTGTTTGAGCCTTCTTTTCTGTAAAGGCTGCCTAAATCTTAATAGCTTCTGAATCAGCTCGAGCCTTGATAAGTTGCTCGTTGAGCGGAGAAGATCTTGACTGTAAAGACCTATGGATCCTGTGGAGTGTCTAGTAGATGCAGAGCAATGGAATCTGGATGCACGGTGTTGTGCAACTCTGACTTCAGCCTTAGTCTTCATTTGTAATGCTAAACTGTCCCTATCTAGATTAAGCTAATCAAACCTCTTTAGTTCTACTGGTGCTTCTTCAGTATTATAATTTTGTAACAAATTGACATATTTTATGCATGGTCTCTGATAGCTTTGATAGGCAGGAATAAATTGCTTGAGAGCGCCCTCTAGTTGCAGTGCATCATAAGCAGGCTGATGGAGGGCAGCCATGCAGTTAAGTCTTAGTCCATAAGTAAGCAAGACTGTATAGCAATTCTTCTCATGTCAGACTCACAATGTGTTTTGCCTTCCATGTAGGTTTAGAGATGTGTTTGTACTTGGATCAGAGATTTGATCTTGGTCTGCAAGAAATTTTGCATCTTGCTGGGTATCAGCCTCTGCTGAATGTGTAGTGCTATGCTGAGACATTGTGCCGGTAATGAAACAGTTAATGGTAAAGTCTTTTCTAAGGCAGAAAACGTATCAAAATTGAATAAATTCTGTGCTCGCTGGGTTTGCAAGGCATTGGTTTGCAAGAATTAGCCAATGCAGATAGATGGCACTTTCAGTTTTACTATGCTGCAGGCAAGAACAAGGAAGCATAAAGAAAGCTTCTCTTAACTGTAAATGCAGCGTCCATGCAAGATATATATCTATCTATATATATATATATATATATATATATATCTATACATCTATATATATATATATATATATATATATATATATATATATATATATATATATATGTGTGTGTGTGAGACGCCTGTGCCCTGGCCCAGGAATCAAAGAGCCTCAATCCTCACCACTGACACCAGAGAGGGCGTCGCATATATGAGAGGAAAGGATAACAAATACACACAGTGAAGTGCAATTTCCCTTAAGAGCACACAGAGATTACAGTCAGTCCGGGCCTGGTCGCTCCCTTGCTCACCAGATCCCCAATAAGACTCCCCACTGGCACAGCTATAGGGTCCAGATCTCAGCCTAGATGGGCAAGCTAAACTCTACAACATCCTTTCTGTCCAACCAGTGCTTCATGTCCCTGCCCAAGTAGCTGACACACTCCCACTTTGAGATAAGAGTTTACACAACCATACAGACACTTCTGGGGAAGGCTGGCACAGGTTCTCCAGCTATGCCCCTTTTACCCAGACTATACAGTAGTAATTACTGCCACCACCCAGCTAATATTTATCAGTTACTCAAAGGCCCTTAAAAGGGTGTCCAATTATTACTGTGCAATATTATTATCCAATTGGTAGATATGACTAAACAGTCAAGGCTTATTAGAGTGACTTGGTACAGTAATCACTATAAATATGCAATGTACTCTAGAGCTTAAATTATCTCTACACAAACCGGCCACAATTAAAAGGTTTTAAAATATTTAATAATAAATAAATAAAACCACAAGACAATACTTTCTACTACACAGTCAGCGCTAGTCAAGAGTTCAGAGATCACACAAATACTTAAAATAATTCAGTAGTACAGTTCTGATATCACAGAATAACACTTAGTCTAATCTTTCTAGCTTCTAGCTATCCCTAAAAGAAAACACAAGTCTAAGATAACTTACATGTGATCAAGAGGCAGTGCTGTGAGTTGGATGATCAAGATAAAAATGCTTAATGCCTTCTCATTCTCTCTGTTTAAATTGCTATTGAAGTTCTGCACAACAAATTCTTTGCTGTAATCTGGACTGGCTAACACAGGGGGTCCTCCCAAAGCTTCTTTAAGCTTCTGGAATGCCTGCTCACATGCTGGGGTTCACACTACCTTATCTGGCCTGTTCTTCCGTGTTAGGTCTGTGAGGAGAGCAGCTATGGTACTTTAACTGGGGACGAACTTTCTGTAGTACCCTGCTGTCCCCAAAAATGCCCTCACCTGCTTTTTAGTAACAGATGCAGGCCATGCCTGAATGGCTTCCACTTTGTCAGGTTCTGGCCTTATCTTACCACTCCCCACTCTATGTCCTAGGTAGGAGACCTCTGCCATGCCCACCTGACATTTGCTCGGCTTAATGGTCAGCCCTGCCCTCTGTAGTCTGCCCAGCACCTCCCTGACATGTTGAAGGTGCTCTGGCAAGGAATGGCTGTAGATGGCAATATCATCTAGGTAAACAAGGGCAAACCCTCCTGCCCCTGCTAGGATACGATCTACCAGCCTCTGGAAAGTCGCTGGGGCATTCTTCAACCCAAAGAGCATCTTTATGAACTCATACAAGCCAAAAGGAATCACAAAGGCTGACTTCTCTCTAGCACTGGGAGTCAAGGGCATCTGCCAGTGACCCTTGGTAAAATCAATGGTTGTACCCCACCCAGCTGCTCTAGGGCCTCATTTGTCCTAGGCATGGGGTAAGCATCTGACTCTGTGTGACTATTTAATTTCCTATACTCCACACACAACCCAGTGCTGCCATCCTTCTTTGGCACCAGCACCACAGGGGAGGCCAGGGGACTGTTGGACTTCTGAATCAGCCCTAGTTCCAACATCTCCTGTAGAGTCTGTTTGACTCTCTCAGGCACTCTATAAGGGGCCTGCCTAATAGGCCTTTGGGGTCCTGTATGCACTTGGTGGTGCACCCAGTGAACATGTCCCCAAATTCCTGCAACACTGCTCAATTTCTCGAACCTGGGTAGGAGATAGCTGCTGAGACATTGCTACCCCTTCCACCGAGGTGTCAGCCTGAGCTTCACTGAGGAGATCAGTCCCCAGATCTCCCTCAGACCCCTCCTGCAATCCACTGCAAATGCTCAGCACAAGGGCCTACCTATCATGGTAAGGTTTTGTCATGTTTACATGGTACAGTTTTTGCCCCTATATTCTACCTAGCAGTTCCACCATGTAGTTAACATCACTTGCCTATCTTACCACCTTGTAGGGTCCCTCCCAAGCTGCTTGCAGTTTGTTGTGTTTGACAGGAATGAGAACCATTACCTACTGCCCCACAGCATACTCTTTAGCTCGAGTATTCCTGTCATGCCACATCTTTTTCTGTTGTTGGGCTTCTGCCAGGTTCTCCCATGAGTTCCCTGAGCCTTGTCCTGAGGTTTAGGACGTATGCCACAAAAGACTCCTTGGGAGACTCGCACTCACCTTCCCACTCATCTCAAATTAAATCTAGAGGTCCCCTCACCCTATGCCCATACAGCAACTCAAAGGGTGAAAAACCTGTGGATTCCTGGGGAACTTCTCTGTAAGCAAACAGATGGGGCAAATATTTGTCCCACTCCCTCTTAAACTGATCTGCAAATGCCCATAGCATGGACTTGACTGTAGAGTTTAACCTCTCAACAAGACCTTTAGTATGGGGATGGTAGGGGGTGGTCTTCATGTGCTTCACCCCACAAGACTTCCACAGACAAGTCAGCAGGTCTGACATGAAATTGGCACCTCTGTCAGTCAGTATTTCTTTTGGGAGACCTACCCTGCTGAAAAACTCTAACAAAGCTTTTGCCACCTTCTCTGCTTCAATGGAGGACAGAGCCACTGCCTCAGGGTATCGTGTAGCATAATCCACTACCACTAGGATATACTTCTTCCTTGTGGAACTTGGGGTACTCAGAGGACCCACAATATCCATAGCTACCCTCTGAAATGGCTCCTCAATCACAAGCAAAGGCATCAAAGGAGCTCTCACCTTGTCTCCTGCCTTGCCTACCTTTTGGCACTGCTCACAGGTCCTGCAGTACCCCGTTACATCTCTGGAAATTCCAGGCCAATACAAGTTCTGCATAATACGCCACTTTGTACGTTTTATGCCCATATGACCTGCAAAGAGAATATCATGGGCTATGGCTAGAAGCACCAGACAGTAGGCTCTAGACACTAACAACTGCTGTACACTTTCATCTTCCAGCCCTCCCCCAGGGGTCCACTCTCTGTATAGTTACCCTTTGTCCCAGTATACAGATTTCCCCTTTCCTTGAGAATCAGGTGCCTCCCTAGCTACCTGCCTCAGGCCTTGCAATGTAGGGTCTGAGAGCTGAGCCTGTCTCAACTCTCTCCTTGTAACCCTTCCCATCTCCCCTTCCACTGGAAGTCTGGCCTCCTCTGACAGTGGTGCCTCACTGTCAGCCTGGGTACTACTACTCACCTCTACCTTTGAAGGCACTCTGTCCAAGGGAACATCAGTACCCACAAGCAGCTATGGCTCACCTTCAGTCTCACTGCTACAGCATAGCACATTCCATGAAGTAACCACCTCACCAGTCCTGGCTGCAAGTATGCAGTCTGTCTGGGTCTCTCCCAGGCTACCAGACCCACATGCTTGTCTCCTAGCCTGACTGCATGTAACTGCATAAGCACATGGTACTGCCTCATCCAAATCCTTTCCTCTCAGGACATCTGCAGGATGGTGGTTTAGTACCCCTGTTGTCTCAAGACAATCTACTATTGGCATTTTGTCTTTCCCATTTACTGGCTCCCTCACCTTTTGTTCCCCACCTTGCCTCCGTGGATACCTGTATGCACATGGCCCCACTGGTTGCATTCAAAACATTTAACCCTAGCTCCTGGACGTGTACCTGGACTAGTGGCTTCCCCTGCTACCGGCAGATTCTGTTGGGGCAGTCTGTGCTGCCCACCATGGGTTCCTTTAGACCCATGAGCAGTACTGGGGGTCCCCTTCCTGTGCAGGGCTTCCTTGCTTGCCATGTATAGGTCTCCCTTCTTCCCCAACTCATCTGAAGTAGAACATTGTCTACCAGCTAACCACATCCTCATATCTTCAGGCAAAGTGCTAAGGGCTTTTTCCCTCACCAAAAGGTCTGCCAGCCCTTCAAAAGTGGTGACCTGACATCCACTCACCCACCTATGGAAATAAGTGCTCAATTCAGCAACATATTCACACACACTTTCATCTGCCTTGTGTCTATGCTCAGAAAACTTTTTCCTATACATTTCAGGTGTTAGCTTAAACAGTTCTAAAAGACATTTCTTAACAGCAGTATAATCAAAACATGCAACGTCAGACATTTTGAACAGAACAGTTACAGCTTTACCATGGAGTAAGGGGGTCAGGAACCGTACTCAGAGCCCTTGGTCAACTTCATACTGTTTACATACCCTCTCAAACATATGAATGAAACTATCAAAATTATCCCCCCCCTTTAAACTAGGGAAGAAATTTACTGACCTTTTGTGCTTCTGGGGTTCAGTTACTCCCTTCCCCATTACCTCCATGACTCTGGCGAAGGAGTCAGCATCTCTTTCTCATGCTGCCTTTGCCTCTCTTGTTCCTCAGCTTGCAGACGTAATAGTTTCTCATTCTCCTCAGCCTGCAAACGTCGCAGTCTCTCATTTGCTTCTAATTCCACACGCATGGCCTCCAACTCAAGTCTCTTTAGCTCCAGCTGGATTTTTAAGTCCACTGGAGAAAGGTTGAGCTGTCCATTTTCCGAGGGAATTATATCTCCACTGCCAGTCTGATTGTCCTCCTGGTTGCTGTTTTCTAATGCAGCTGTAACCAAGGCTGCAATCAGGTCTGCCTTAGGTTTCCATGCACCAGTCGCCTAGCTTGGCACATCTCTGCCAGCTGGTTCCTTGTCAGCTTTCCATACACTTCTGCTGACATGCTGCCTGCTCACCCTAACTAACTAAGCTAACAAAAGAAATAAAATAATTGTGATGTGAACAGTGAGTATTGACTGCGTGACTGTTTTAGAGTACAAAAACACCTTCAAAGCTCACTGTACACAAGCTAAGGATTCACTCTACCCACACCACTACAAGCCAATTAGTATTTGCCAACTAATTAATATGTGATATGGATATCCCACCACTGCCAAACAATTAATATGTGATGGATATCCCAACCACTGCCACCAATTAATATCTGATGCCCGTGCCCTGGCCCAGCAATCAAGGAGCCTCAATCCTAACCACTAGCACCAGAGAGGGCATCGCATATATGAGAGCATATATGAGAGAAAAGGATAATAAATACATACAGTAAAGTGCAATTTCCCTTAAGAGCACACAGAGATCACAGTCAGTCTGGGGATGGTCGTTCCCTTGCTCCCCAGGTCCTCAATAAGACTCCCTACTAGCACAGCTATAGGGTCCAGATCTCAGCCTAGCTGGGCAAGCTAAAATCACCAGCACCCACTCTGTCCAACCAGTGCTTCGTGTCCCTGCCCAAGTACCTGACACACCCACACTTTGAGATAAGAGAGTTTACACAACCACATAGACACTTCTGGGGAAGGCTGGCACAGGTTCTCCAGCTGTGCCTCTTTTACCCAGACTATACAGTAGTAATTACTGCCACCACCCAGCCAGTATTTATCAGCTACTCAAAGGCCTTTAAAAGGGTGTCCAATTATTACTGTGCAATATTATTATCCAATTGGTATATGTGACTAAACAGTCAAGGCTTATTAGAGTGACTTGGTACAGTAATCACTATAAATATGCAATGTACTCGAGCTTAAATTATCTCTACACAAACCAGCCACAATTAAAAGGTTTTAAAATATTTAATAAATAATTAAAACCACAAGACAATACTTTCTACTGCACAGTCAGTGCTAGTCAAGAGTTCACAGATCACACAGAAATACTTAAAATAATTCAGTAGTGCAGTTCTGACATCACAGAAAAACACTTAGTCTAATCTTTCTAGCTCCTAGCTATCCCTAAAAGAAAACACAAGTCTAACATAACTTGCATGTGAGTTGGATGAGCAAGACAAAAATGCTTAATGCCTTCTGATTCTCTCTGTTTAAATTGTTATTGCAGTTCTGATAAACATTACATCATTTTTTTCACTTTCCTGGAGTTCCCAGGCTACACATTAACTGCATTTACATTCTTAACATCTCCCTTTTGTTATCTTGCAGCTGGTCAGGAACACAGCAATAAAAATATATTTGCATGTTTAAATCTAGCAATTTAACTTTTGGTTAAAACAACAGGAAGAATTTCTTCATCTAGACTTTTCGGCACCACTGTTTACCTCAAAGGGTCACTACATGCTTTACATTGGTCAGTAGAGTGCACTGTTGTCACATTTATTTCCAGTTCCACATGTAACAGTATTCCTTTACATTTAAGACAACAAGCCTGTAGTTTACATTCATATTTACAAATGACAGAATTATCTATAAAATTCTATCTGGCTAGGCTGGCAGCCTTCACCCTTCTCTACCAGTCTTCACTCTATATATGTATGTGTGTATATATATATATATATATATATATATATATATATATATATATATATATATGTGTGTGTGTGTGTATATGTATATATATATATATATATATGTGTGTGTGTGTGTGTGTGTATATATATATATATATATATATATATATATATAAAATAACACAATACTTGCAAACAATCACTGTTGTACTATTATCTCATGAGAAGAATTAGACTATGCAGGGTTTGTCTTGCTGGTGTATACAGACTTCTCTGAAGGGGATGGATGGACGCACTTATCCTTGAGCTGCACTTTCAAAATCCATCTACAGTATCCCACTGAATGAACAGTCCTATGTGGCACACCTGATCACTAAGGCTTTTCATCCAGAAAAAGGGAGGTCATTGTCCCACTGTACTCATCCCTCATTAGACCCATTATAGAATACAAAGCCCCATTTGGTATGTACCTCTCAAGACACCTGCAACAACTGGAAAGGCCGCAGAAATACCTCACTAAAAGAATCATAGGCCTAATAGCAGATGCCATATTCTGACCGCCTTAAAAAACTCCAGCTATACTCTGTCGCATATCGTCTACTCAGAGGTGATTTCTGCTTAACATACAAGGCCATGTCAAACCCGGAGCTGTTGGACATGCTACACTTAAAGAAATCCCAATCCCTCAGAACCACATGCTCCAGGTATCTAAATCTTGTCATCACAATAAACAAAACATGCTGGAGGGATAGGTTCCTGACCCAGAGACTCCCCAGACTCTGGAACAGACTGCCCATACATGTCAAGCAGAGCGCCTCTTTGGCCCTCTTCAAAAGGAACCTTGAGGATTGGATGGTAGAAATGAAATTCACCCCAGGGATCACATCAGTCGCCCTGCTAGACAAGGGTCCAGGAAGTAAATAGTGTGGGAAGAAATAGTCAGAGAATTGTTATGGCTAGGCTTGTATAGGCCCTAGGGCCGCTAGCCTAGTACCAATCTATGAACCTAATATTCCAGAGTTATCAATCTACCGTTTGACTGTTCTGCCTTCCCTAGCTGTGCATGACAAATGTGATCTCCTGATCTGTAGCAAGATGTAATGAGAAGGCTTTCTCACAACCACAGTAAGGTTAGCAGACAGTGACTCGATCAAATGGACAGATGTGGCGGTCGTTGAATAGTTTAATTTCCAAACTGTGCAGATCTTCATACAAGATGACATTTCAATAGGTCAAATGGCAAAGATTTGACAGACTCCAGCAATACACAAGGGCTGGAATGGAGGCCAACACACACAAATGCTCAAAGGCGTAAGGGGAATAAGAGCAGAGCTAAGCTACAGGAAAACAGCCAGGACAAAATACAAAATGCAATTCCTTAGCTGAATACAATACACTAGCATTTGTAACATGACAAGTACTATCAATAAATATAAACATTTTTATAATAATACCACTGTAGGAACTGCAGGAATGCTGCTAATTTTTGTTATAGCCTCCTCAAGTTTGACAAAAACCCTTTCTAATTTCTGTTGCGCTAAAAGTTTTTGTGCTGTGGAATTGCTATCAAAAAATAGTTGCTTAACAGCAATCTTTCTAAACTCATGTATATTATCCAAATACCCCGTTATTTCCCTTTCTGCAATTGCTCCTCTTCTTGTTCTGTGAGAGTCTCCTTATTCTGCAATACTTTAACCTTTGCCAGCCCCTCTAAATAGTTCCTTCTTGACCAGATATATTTCTCTTTTACTGTTTTTTAAACCCCATTTCCATTTTATCCCACTCAGTATCTATCCCTTCTGAAGAAATTTCTACCCTTCATAACTCTCGAGCAACTTCTACTATCCATTCCTTGAATTCATCACTTTTTAAAATGTAAGTGGGAACCGCCAGTGACTCCGTTTTACTTAATTACCCTGTATTTTTATCTTACTTTTTATGGGTGAATGATCTGAAATAGTTATTTGAAGTTTGTGAAAGCTTTCAATTAAATACACATCATCTTGTGAAATATGATTTCTATCCAGTTATTGTATCTTGGGTAATAATATATAAAATCTGCTCGAGTTCCTACTACTGAATTCATATCTTCCATACCAAATACTTCCATGAATTTCTTCAGAAATCTGTCTTCTTTTGTTAGATTTTCCCATTTAGGCCCACCCGATACATCAACACTATTGCAAATCATGTTCTAGTCCCCACCTACAAATAACATTCCCTGCTAAAAGCCAATTACTACTTCTGAAATTTCCTTAAGCTCCATAATAGCAGTTTTTAACACATGTATTAAATTATAATTTAAGACACAGGCATGCATACATTAATATAAAAGAAAATAAACTATATCAACATATTTCCATTTACATACATTAAACATTTAATTTGTTCTTTTTATAACTATCATCAGTTCAACATTACATAAATTATTCAATTCCTGCCTTCACTTAAACCTTACTCCTCCACCTGAACATTCTGCATGTATTGCTCCCACAGTTTCCATTTATTTCTATGCAATTTGCTCCTTCCCTTTTCTAAAGAACCCACGTCCATTTTTATCTCTGTTACAATATTCAGTACTGCAAATATTTCTATTTTTCTAGTAACTGCCTTTTTGACAACCACTAGAATTAAATTTAACAATGCCTTACTATATCTAAGCAATTCAGATCCATTGTTCCAACTCAAAAGAACCATTTCCTTAACTACACCCACTTGCACACCCAATATTTCTGACAGAGTACTTTTTTAGGAAGTTTTTTAAATCTGCCAACTCATTACATGCCCAAAACATACGAGGGAAAAAAAATCTGTGAAGAGGGATGGGGTATAAAAATAACTATGCAAACACTTCCAAGCAAAAATCCTAAACCACCTAGACTTTGCTGCATACTTGGAAACCATACATATGTCCTTCAATTGTTCCCTTATAAACTGCTTACCCATTCTGTTTCAAATATTTTCTAACCTCCTCTGATTCTTATAGTTATCACGCTATATTTTATATGCCCTACTAATTATCACTTTAACATCATCTTCTGTTCTAGATTCAACTAAAGACTCTACCAGAGCAGATCTTTCACTTAAGATTCTCCCATCCCTTTTTCTTTGCCTATACTGCGATACTGCGACTTCAATCCCTGGTAGGCAAGGCAGTCTCTAGCCTGCAGTCTAAATGTCTTCTTGGCCTCATCCCATTATATTACCTTTCTCTCTCTACTTATTTGCTCCCAATACCTCATTTCCTTTGCCAGTTTTCACCAATAAATTCCAGCCCCCTCTTGCCTATTGTCTGTATCCCTAATTACAGTTATCCTTATAGGCAGGTGCAAGGAGGTGCACTTGCACCCCCCTGAAACTGACTGGCCAGGAGATTAATTTTCTTTTAATTAAAAAAAAATATATATATATATATATATATATATATATATATATATATATGTTGTTTGTTTTAAGGGCGTTCTTCTTTAAAAACACCCTTTGCATCCAGTTGCAAAGATACAGAAGATGAATATAGGTCACAAACACCTGTAGCTTCTGCGCCTGATGGTTTACATCATCATCTTCTGCACCAGCACGGAATTTGAATTCCAGATGATGTTTGGACTGTGCACAAATGTACAAGTGAGAGGTGTGTGTGTGTGTGTGTATGTGTGTGTGTGTGTGGTTTAAGTGTTTAAGAGGTGTGTGTGTAAGAAATAGGAAGGTAGGGGTGTGTGGATGTAAGAAGTAGGTAAGTAAGTAGGGGTGTGTACATGTGTATGTTAGAAGTAGGTAGGTAAAGGTAGGTAAGGTTGCGTGTGTGTAAGAAGCAGATAGGTGTGTGTGTGAGTGTAAGAAGCAGATAGGTGTGTGTGTGTGTGTGTGTGTAACAGGGAGGTAAGGAGTGTATGTTTATGTTTTGTGTAAGTAAGAGGGAGGTAGGAGTGTGTGTATGGGGGGGGGGGGTCATACCTCTTAATTATCCAGTTCTTGGCCTCATATTTTCGGATTTTCATAATATTGCGTTTTTCTGGCAAATCAATGAGAACTGAAGTCAGAAAATAATGGGAGACATTTGAGCTTTAGATTTTATATCCTTCAGAAAATGCACACTAATGCAAAACTTGTTGTTCTGTCCACTTTCTAAGTAGGGGTATGTATGTATGTGTGTGTCATACCTCTCAACTGTACAGATTTTCACAGAATGTCCAGATTTTTGCCTTATATTTTTGGTCTGTTCCTCATAAAAATGCTCTTTTTTTTTTGACAAGTTACTGGGATGAGCTAAGGATTAAAGTTACTAAATAATGACATGCATTTGAGTTTCAGAATTCATATCCTTCAGAAAATGCATTCTAACACAAATCCTGTTATTCTAGCAACTTTCTAAATGTGTCCCTAGTTTTGGGCCTTTATCCCCAATATTGTAACAGACTTTGTCCAGATTTCTTGTGGTAAGAAACTGAGAGGTATAGTGTGTGTGTGTGTGTGTGTGTGTGTGTGTGTGTGTGTGTGTGTGTGTGTGTGTGTGTGTGTGTGTGTGTGTGTGTGTGTAAGAGTGAGGTTGCATACTTCTCCACTGTCCAGGTTTTTGCAGAATGTCCAGATTTTTGCCCCATATTCTTCCTAAAAAGGATTGAAGTTGCTAAATAATGACAGGCATTTGAGTTTCAGACATCATATCCTTTAGAAAAATGCATACCAACACAAATTCTGTTATTCTAGCAATTTTTTAAGTTCCTGAGAGCAATATTTATAATCTGTCCCTATTTATTTTAGGCTTTGTCCAGATTTCTTGCACTAAGAGGTTGAGGTGTGTGCGTGTGTGAGAGAGAGTGAAATGCCCTAGTTAGAGTTAGCAGGTCAAATTTATTTTCTAGTGCATTTTCAAGGAATTGTAAGCTTCAAGGGAAGAGAATTTTACTGCTGCTCATGCTAATCTGCTTGAAATGTACAACTGTTTTGTTTAGCAAATATCATCATTGTATCAAATTTTAAAGCAGTGTTAGCAGCACAGCAGGTAGCACACTTGCATCTTGATGCGGAGGGATGTAGGTTCTACTCCTACAGTATGTAGATTTCTATTTTAAGGGGGATAGGGTACTGCAGTCTTGAGTATGTCCTTCTTTGGATGAGGTGCCTATTAACTAAGAACCTGTTTTTCAGCTTGCCGCCCATTCCCTAATGCAATATACCAGCTTACCATTTTTTAATGTAACATAGGCAATTTATTCTTCAAGGGCAGCAGGCACTGAATTTGCAAATAAAATATAAAGTTGTTTTCTAGCAACAACCTCTTCATTAGTTTCAGATCTCTTTAATGTGGAATTATTCAGATGACTTTTACTTCTGCAGAGATTGTGCATATTGACTGATATTGGTGGATTGTAATAACAGAAGTCTGAGTCGTCTTTTGTGGTTGAAATGTTCTGAATTGAGTAGTTTGTCATTATTGTTTCATATGTTTTGTTTCACTGCTTACTGGAAAAAATGTTCAAAACCATAAATTAAAAATGCACTTTAACAAGTGATGCTGTATATTATTTATATATTATAATTAATACAGCCAGGAAGGTGAATCAAAGAACTTTTGCATGGTCCTCAAAATATGTGCAGGGGGCCTATGATTTGGAAACAGTCCAAAAGTAAACTTAACCCACCACTGGCCAGATGCATTTTCTTTTGGATGTGGGTTTCAATGCTGTTTCAGTGAATGAGAGTTTCAAAGGTAGAGAAATTTTAATGCCAAGTCTGTTTTCATTGTAAGACTATTGCTTTGTTTAGCAATTGTCTATCAGTGTTTGTGCTATAAAATTTGAAATAAAAGTTGTAAATTAAACTCAAATATCTGTAATCTTTGTAGAAGTAAAGCATAAAACAATATGCAGACAGAGTTTTGAACAGTGTTTATGGCAACGGGGGAGAAACAGACAAGTAATGGGACATTGGAATTGCTGCATGTGGGGCGCTCTGGATTTGCACCCCCCCCCGCAAAAAGTCCCGTGGGCTCCCCTTGCAGGATGTTTCCCCATTCCCATGGTGGCTTAGTTCTTAGAACACTTTCTGCTGCTTTAAACATAGTGATACCCTTGACCACAATTAATACCAGGTGACAGAATAACGTATAAAAATGCACCCGCATTAAAAATAATAAAGCGGCATGAAATTGATAGGGTGAAAATTAGAGGCAGATTTAATTACAATAGTTTTATCATTTATTTTTGGGAACACGCATTTTAAATGGCATATTGCTGATAATTGGATATGCATAATGTACATTGGAACTACAACAGTAAAACAGTGTTTTAACATTACTGTAAACAATATGGTTTGTTTCTGTAACGAACATACATCATAACAGATATAAATACCCTACTATAATTTAGTGTGTGTGTGTGTGTGTGTGTGTGTGTGTGTGTGTGTGTGTGTGTGTGTGTAAAGAGCAAGAATGGAGTGACATATGATGGCAACTTGAGATAAGAAAAAAGTGTGCATGGCAGGCTCTTACATTTTAGTCCCTCCTTATACACACAGGCACACAATACAGCAGCAGCACCACCACTCTGACCTCCTATCAGACTATGAACATTTGGAAGTGAAAGCACAAAGCAGAGATCTGATGATAGAGAAACACTCCTCCATGTGGAGTTCCGCACCTCACACACCCACTTATGGTGTACAATTACCTTGCCAAATGAAAACTTCATAATTTATTGCAAAATGTTTCTAAAAAAGGCAAGACTAACTTACTTTTAAATGGCAGGGTTCAAAATATTAGTAGTACTACATTATATTACTATGCCAGTGTCAGATAAAATACTTTGTTTATCCTCTAAGGTTAAGTGTAGCCACTCATTCACGTGATATCATCATTTAACTGTTCATACTTCAATAAGAAGCAGGAGCAAGCTTTTTTTTTTTTCAAATGTCCACACAGTACACAAGCAGACATTCCAGATGTCACAGCAGTCAACTGGCTGTTAAAGCAGTGATTTCAGGCATCTGTGCTTCTCATTGTGGCCTTTTGTTTAGCAGAGTGCTGCAAAGTAGTTGGGCAACTGAATACTTAAATAGGAAAAACAACATTTATTTGTGCTGCTTTTGTCAGGAAACAGCACAGAGTAACTGACTACATCATTCCGCATCAGCAAGTATAAGACAAATACTTCTAAGGGACTTTTTCTTCACCTGAGCATGTAGTAATAAGTGGGGCTTTTAAAAATGCTTCTTTGTGAAATTTTTAAAAGGGAAGGTTATTTTTATTGAACTGTCTTACATATGCACAATCACACTAAAGATCAACTATGTTTGTGCATCTGTAAGAAATAAGGATCTCAAAAACTGAATAATAGAAATGGACAGGGCACATATGTTCTGCATGCATGGGAGGAGCAAAACATCTTCTCCCACAGGTTTGTCAGGATCAACTCTTTCTCTGGTATGACTGTATCTTTACTAATACAGGTCTTGGCTGCTTTCTCAAGGCCAGGTTTGGAGCATGCACTCGATATGCCCTTTCAATTAACAAATCCTGCTGTGGAACACCAGTCCATTTGCTTATTTGTGCTTTCATAAAATGAATAGAGTTTGTTCCTTTCAGCTTCCTTGGTACAGTACAAAATCACAGGTTCTCAATGCATTCGCTGTCTTCTAACTCCACCATTTTTTTAAATGTCTCTTCTTGAGAAGTCTCATACTCAGCCAAACTTTTCTTCATTTCAAACTCTGTTTTTGCAGTTTTATCAGTTCATCTGAATAGTCAGTTAAACCTTCTTATATTTTCCAGCCTTTTGTTATTTGAACTGACACACTCCCTTAAATGTTTTATTTACTTAAAGCACCTCCCAAGTATATTTGATTTATTTTTTCCTCTAAATTACTGGAAGCTATCTCTTGTACAAAATCTAAAGCTTGAATTGCTTTTCGCTGTACAGCTGCAGGATTCTTCAACATCAGTGTTTACTCTTCACCTTTTCTAGTTGATTTTCCAAATTTTTTCTTTGGTGACATCCTGGCAGTGTACTTAGTAGCAAGTAACTGAATTTTACTCAGCTGCCAGAATTACTACCTCTTACTTCACAGTTTCCTTCTTCACAATGGAAGAGCTGAAAAATTAAGCTGTTGATCAGTGTGCAGCCATTTTTGAAGTCTCCATAACAACAATCTTTGCTGTAATATAAATACATGCCAGTATAATCCTCCTCCCTTGCTGACAGCCCCTTACTACCACAAATTTACAATTATTGTCCTTTCTCGTACCACTACTGAAGTGTGTAAATAATATTACTAAATAGGATTTATACAAGTTCTAGAGTAACATCACATAAAATCTACTGAGAAACAATGGCATTATGAATACATACCAGTACTGCCCCACAGCTGCTGGTGGATCTGAATATATGATTGGTACTATATCTTGGAATGCAGTGTGCACCATCACTGGAATGGAACCAGGTTTCTTTCAACAGTGCTACCTTGACACTAGTTACAGTTTGCTATATCAGGATTTCCATCAGGTGAATACTGCCTAAAAATATCACTGTGGGGTAGGATAAGTTTTAGACAGTAAGCAAAAAGCAAGCAGTGAAAAATGCAGGCCATCCTTGACACAGCCTGTGTGTCTACTGACATTTTCTTTTCATGCAGACACACACTTTGGATTCCCATAGAATGACATCAATTTACTAGCCAACTACAGAACATAGGCATCATTTTTAGTGATAACAGAATGCTGCTCAATGTCCAGGCCTTGTCTTATTTGAAGACAAGACCAAAGAGCTCAACGTCTCCCATCGCCCGTAGGGTAGAATGCCCAAGATCATTCACCCCCAATATGGGCAACTACAAGGTAATAACTATATCTGGGGTGGTGTAGCAACCCAAGGACCCTAGAAACATACCTAATCCTTGCGCCAGAGAACCAGCTGTCACCCTACTCTCTGCCAGGCTGGTAAGTACGGTGTCTGCAAGTCTTACAGTAGTCACCAATGACAGACATTTCTAGGATGTAATGCAGGCTTTTAGGACTTTAAGAGTATATGCTTGCAGTACAGGTGATTCCCAGTACAGCAGGTATGGGTGTAGTGTCAGTAAGTGTAGTGAGGTAAGTATACAAAGATATCTAAGAGGCCTAGGAGGCTTGGGCAAAGATTTCTTTACTACTTCAGTACACCAAGGAGTAATTTTTGATGATGAAGTAAACTCAGTATTGCTCTAGTGTCATTTACTAAGACAGGGTAGGATAGACAGATTAATTTTCAATTTACATAAACAGGTGTGTCTCTCACAGGTGGATCAAGTGTGTGTTAGAAGAGGGTTGTCAGCATGAGGCAGTTGCTACGATGCATCAGAAAATCAAACATGCTAGGACTCCATGATCTCGGGTATTTTTTTTAATCAAGTATCTCCAAAAGAAAGTGATGTCTAAAAACAAATCATTTAAGAAGAATACAGCAAAATTACTCATGTGGTTATATTCAGTGATTATCAAAAAGCAGTTACCTCTCTGCAGAGATTTTCTAGATCAGCCCCAGAGAACTGGCTTGTTTGTTCTGCTAACTCTTCCAAGTTAATGTTGCCATCTAATGAAAATTTCTCAGTGTAGATCTTCAGGATAGCATATCGGGCCTATGGAAACAAAAAAAGTGAACTTTTCTGATACTTTATTAACTTAAACTGTTTATCAACAATGCAAATGTGGACAAACTTTTACAAGTTGGAATACAATTCCAAACTATACCACAACAGCAGCAGTTGAAAAAGCAGTCTAGATATCTCAAAAACTTAAGCATGAACAGAAATGGGAAAACAATGAGGCAAAGACAAAATTTGTGCTGCTTAGGCTGCAAAACAACTGCAGATACCTCACCTGCATATGTAAGTCAACATATCCTCCATTTCTGGAACAGGCTGCCCTTACCTATGACAGTACTTCCCAAGCAACAATTAAAACCAGTCTGGATGACGACATGTTTGACTGCAAATTTTTGCCAGGGATATGTGGAGAAAGTCTGTTTAAATGGGGACACTATTAGTATCCCACCAGTATACAGCGATGTCACTGAGTTTCTTGGTGGTCTCCTTTGGCTTAAGCTTAAAAAATGAACAAAATTTACCAGCAAGGCTCAGCCAACAAATATCCACAAAACTACAACCACTCATTTCCTGTTAACAGCTTCCTGTACAAACTGCAATTTTTGGTCCAAGAAAATATTTGGTTCAATAGCACACCTTCTGAAACCTTAGAACATTATAAAATGCATCTAAACAATAAGACAAGAGTTTAATACAGTATGCTTTGAGCATTGTTTTCTAAATATTCAGGCTTTTAGTTCATAGGGAAGTGCTTAGGCTAGCTATCCTTGAAGGTGATTTTAAGCCTAGCTAATTTCCCTTTTGTTGTTTGAATTTACCTATCCCATTTAGAGTTAGACTGGCCTTACCCATCCTATGATCAATAATTATATAGTACCCCTAGTAAGAATAACTGCAATCATATCATGGATAATTTGAGGGGATCCATGCATGGGATAAAGCATTTATGAGTTGATTCTGTTCATTACTAGTAGACTGGCAGTCCTGTGGTCAGTTTTCTATTACCAATCCATAGATCCAAGTTGAGCACAGATATAGGCAAGGAAGAGCTTTGTTTTACATGGAGAGGGAATGTATTCCAGAGCAGTGGTATCCCTGTGAAATACATTTGTCCCTCCAAACCATTCTGTTGATATTGCAGAACAGGAAACACTGGGCATGTTTAGGATAAACAGTGAAACTAGAGCAGACAGGTGTTCAAGAAAGAGATTTCACCATCTGTATACTCTTATGGATGAGTAAACTCATGCCTTTCACAAGTTGAATCCCTAAGTTGGATGGCAAATGCTGTATCTGAAAATTCTGAAGAAATGTCTCTCTTTTGTCATACAGGTGTTGATATGGTTACACATGGATTTCTGTAACTAGAAATGCAAGGACATGTTTTTCATTATTAGAATTCACATACAAGTTATTACTCTGGTAACACGCATGTGGGAACATATGCACTGTTCAAGTAATCTACCTTTTTTCAGGCTCACACATTTGAGTTCAGTCTCTATGAATCATACTTTACTGTGATATACATGTTTCAACATAAAATGAGCCATGGCCAATAACCAAATTAAAAGATACATATCCCAAACAACTCTCAAATTGTAGCTACAACTGTAGTGAGTCATAGGGCAGGTGCAAAACCTCTCAACTTTGTATGTTTTTTTTTAATGTCTCTATGGCAGTTGCCCAGTGAGTTTCCTTGTTGTGTCCCACTGGCAGAAGTCTTCTTTCTAGGGTAAAGCATCCTTGAACTGGGCAGGATCACTATAGCCAATTCACTCGTATCTGGGAGGGGTGCTACCAGCCCAATCAATCTCTTGCAAGGCAAGACTTGGAAGTCCTTACCCCATCCCACCTGGTTCTTCTCTTCAGTGAAGTTAACCTTTTTCCTTAGAGCTAGCATGGCACACTTGTAAGCATTACAGTTAATATCCCTAAACACATGCTACATGTGAAAATAAGAAACGGTAGCCAAAACTGTCCTGCACACAACATGCCTTGCAAGTACTACTGCTTGTTTTAGTAAGCTTTGTTTCCAAATAGTACTGATACATGTCTCTGAGTGTTTACTTTGATGGCCATAACAACTGTTGGATGTAACGGGTGTAGTGCAATCACAGTATAATGCTAAGCAAATGAGCTAGAGCCTCCATGAATATGAGAGAGAAGCATAAAGTGTCCAGATGGCCCCGAATCGCATACCAAATTACTGGCCACATGGCCAAAGAGAGGTGCCCTGCACACAGCTGCAGAGGGGTAAGCATTACACAGAGAAACATGTTCAGTCTTGTCACTCTCTACAGTACTGTACAAAGATCTCAGAATGCATACTGTTTTCTGTATTTTTGTACTGCAAACACATGTATGCTTTTATGTTGTAATGCAGGTGTTGACAAAGGTTACAGTATTACAGAACAAGGGGAATCTCTCAGAACAAGAACAGGAGCAAATATTTGGATAATATGCAAGAGTTTAGAAAGCAGCTATTTTTTTTCATACCTTTACAGCACAAAACCTTTTAGCACAACTTAGGCAACAGAAAGTAGAAATGGTCGTAGCCAAACTTTGGAAACCTTTGGCAAGAAAAATAACCAGAGATCTTATGGAGGGATTCAAGATACTCTAGACATTTTATGAAAATGTGTAAAACAGACAAATTGGGAAACCAAGAAAAGGTGCAAAAATAAACATTTCTGGAAGACTTCATTATGCAAGGTTACAGGGAGATGAAGCTCAACAAATGATAGCTAAGAGAGGAAAATACAAGACAAAAGTAGTGATGTGTAACCAATCAAAGTCTCCAGGAACATATGGCATTCCTGGGGAAACCTGAAAGGAAGGACAAAAGTATTAAAGGTCTAGAAGGATTTATTTAACAAAGGAGGAAGTATTAGGATCTTTAATTTAAGCTATGGTGGCTCTATTTGGCTTCATATACAAACATTTCAATTTTAAATCATAATTATAAAGTGTTTGTCTATATTAGTTAAGAGAAATACAAAGGTGTTACCGATGCAGGTTAATGTGTTTTTTGTGAAGGGGATGCAAACATGTGATAACATTAAAAGAACAATGATGATCCAGAGGAAGACAGAGTTTAAGAAGCTACTGATTTTGTTGATGGGTCATGATGCACAGAAAGCATTCAATAGAGCAAGCTGTGATTTTATCAGTAGGGTGATGGTAGCAGTTGATTCCTCAATAGATAATAGGGTTAATACAGAAGATATATGAGGGTTCAGAGGCATGTATTAAGGTGGAAGGGTTCCTCTCTGACTAGCTGTGTTTGAACAGATGAACCAAGCAGCACAGCACTCCTCTTTCCTCACTGTTATTTGCTTTATATTTAAAACCAATGCCAATGAAAAGAAGGATTCATAAATGCAAAAATATAACTGGTATGGTACTCAAGAAAAGATTACTACATTTCAGATATTATTTTGTACTTAAATACAGAAAAGGACATTTTAGTATTGTGGAACATTTTGAGAAAATGTACAGTCTTATTCTGATATACAACAAATAAAGACAGAAGCTACAGCGGTAAACTTTGTACCCACAGATGAAGTAATTCAGCAATACCCATATTTATGAAGATATGACATGATTAGTTAGATGTATGGATTAAAAGGGGCTCAGTTGTGGCAGCTAAGGATTTGTGGGAAGAAACTAAACAAAAGATAATATAAAAATTGAGAAACTGGAAACTCTTGAATATAGATATGGATAGTAAGATGCAAGAAGTAAAAATACTTTTAGTTCCCTTTGCGTCTTATACAGGTCAGGCATATTTTTATTAACCAGAAGAATATTTGTGGATGATAACAGCTGAAGGTATTCAGTTGGGAGGAGAATAGGGCCAGAGTTAAATGGGAATAGCTGATTTTCACCACAAAACAAGGTGATTTAAAGTTATCAAATTTGAAAGGGTACTTTAAAACTATGCAGTTGAGGTTCATATGCATAACTCAAGCAAAAGATTATGAATCAGAGTGGAAAAGATGAAGTAACAGAGAAGTTAAAGGGATAAAGACAGACTGGGATTTTAGGTACAGGTCCTTATGAAAAATAACCACCATACAGAATATTATATTCATAAAGCAGCAGAAGGTATTCCATAAACAAGCAGGGGAAGGGAGAGAGGAGGCTTTACCAACAGATACATCTGCAAGTGGGGTATAGAAAATAGGAGAGGAGGAGTTGGAATTTACTGGAGGAAATTAGCAAAGAAACTGAGGTATCGGGAGCAAATAATGTGGAATGGTAACAGAGTTTGATGAAACAAAGCAGTCTGGACTGCAGGTTAGAGACTGTCTTCCCTATGTAGGACTGATAAACACGGCGTAGACAAACAGCAGGGAAAAATAAGTGCTAAGTGAAAGACTAGTTCTGGTAGAGTTGTTAGCTGAGTCTAGAACAGAGGCTGCTATTAAAAAAGGGATAATTAGCAAAGCATAAAAATAATGCATGACAACTTAAAATCAATCATAGGAGGTTAAAAAAGATTAGGAAAAAGAGAATGCAAGGCAATTTATAAAGAAACAATGTGAAGAAATGTGTAAGGCTCACAAGCATGCAAATAATAATTCTTCCTGTCAATGATGCTGCTTGGATTTGTGCTTTTTACCTGCCCTCCTTTATCATTGTGGTCTTAAAAAGAAAAAAACATTTCATGGTTGCTGACTTCTTACTGATACAAGTGTCTACAGTACCCAACGACAAAATAACATTGCATTATGATTAAGTAGCATAACAAATCCAGAAATAACACTGCATTATAATGAAGTAGCACAGCATGAATCCAGAAATAACACTGCATTATGATGTAGCATAACAAATCCAGAAATAGCAGTGCATTGTTCTGTTATTTTGCTTACATACCCAATTAAATTTCCTTCTAAGTATGTCAGTTTTGTGACAGTAAATGTGTTAAGTTTCCAGTCATTCAGATTGTCCTCAAAATTAACAGTTTGTGTTAGTTACTTTAATTAAACTGGCTATTCAAGGTATTTGTTCCATTGTGAAAAGTGCATACTAGTTTTCTTCAACATAAATGGAAGCCTTAGTTGAGTAGATGAACTCCCTATTCTGTCAAGAAACCATTTTTTCTTAAACATGCAAAGCATTTGGCTGCAGAAAACAGGGCATCTGTACGTAGATGTGAAAAGATCACCACTTCACGGCCTGGTGACAGAGGATTGATACAAACAGAAGATCCAGATGTGCAGTGATCCTGTTGCTTCCAAGAGTTCATTGTGCACTGCAACTTCCACATCCCAAGGTGTGCACATGAAACTTAAGATAGTGAATACTGTCAAATTCAGAACACATAGGGGGATCTAGGCCTGAACTTCCCAATCCATTATGCTAAGGTCACAACCTCTGATGCCCTCTCCTGAAATAACACTGAAAAAGTTGTCCTGCTCTGCAACAATTAAGGCAGTCCTTTAGGATGGCATCATAAAGGTCTTCTTCAAATGTATGATTACCCCACAGGATTACATATCAAAGGGTCACTAGGAGCCACTTGCCAGGAACAAAAGACACAAGACGTTCATTCTACTGAAAGGCTTTGGTCACCATGGCAATACTGCAGTGAACATTTTGGGTGAAGAGAAAGACCAAGCAGCCTAGACACAGTGAAAGGAATCTCTGTACAGACCTCAAACACTGAAAGACTAGAAGGCATTCAGGTCCAATAATTATTACTTGGACACTATATACAGACAAAAAGATATTTCCCTGGAAAGTCACTGTGCAGAATTTGACTCACCAGAAATGTTTGCTGAAATCACAATGGTTCAAGATAGGATGGGATGGAAACCTTCCAACCTCTTTAAAACCAAGATGATGTGGGAGTGCAGTCATGTATCTCACTCTGTCTGGACTGATCTTAACTGGTCTGTAATGTGTCAATATGCGAGAAGCAGCACCACAGCATAAACTGACAACAATAGTCCAACAGTACTTTCTGAATGTTGTTCAGGTGGGGACAAATTCTATGGAGCTACCCTTCACCTCTACAGTTGGCTTTAAAGACTAGTCAGGAATAAAACAGCTGTATAGCTCTAGAAGAAGAAAAAAAAATATGTGATACTTGAGGACCCTCCCCAGATGAGGGGGGGGGATAATCTCTCTTTCTTTCTGGAGTTCTGGCTTTGATTGGGCTAAAGAAGCATTAAAAGTTCTCATCTGTAGTAAAGGCCTGCTTCCTCTCCAAGAAGTCATCTACCAGAGCCACTGAAAGTCTGGCCAAATATTGCCTATACCTTAAACAGAGCAGCAACAATGGTTTATCTAACCGCCTCCTTAAGGAGCACAGCATTAAAGCATTCAAGGTTACTGTGGGTCACAAGGCTGGCTAAGGTTCAGGGAGAGCAGCTTTACCAGCATCTGATATACTAGACAGGAGTGAAATCAGGGCAAATGAGACACAGTGAGGGATTTAAGTTTCAGTTTGACAGATGAAACCATCCTCCTGTAAAAAGCATAATACTCATTTGACTGGAAGGAGAGTACAGGGGGTCTCTCAGTCATGGGCTGGACTAAAGTGATCAGCAGCAGTTCACCCTCTAATGCCTAGTAAACATCCCATTCTACTCAGTCATAGGCTTATAGAAGACATCAGCCTTCATGGGAGATGCAACAGAAGACTCCAGGTGTTTCCAGGTTGCAAAACTATATTCTTGACAAAGAAGTTTATAAAATTGATAGCCTAAGGGTTCTCCTTCCTCACTCCTCAAACACTCATTAAGGAATTACTGAGAGGAAGGAGTGGGAAAAGATGCGAAACCAAATGGATTCAGAAGCCTTAGGATTTCACCAAAGGAGAGGGGGTTATCTGCCACGGAGAGGTGGAGGGGAGCCCATTTTGTTTATTCATGTTTGAGATAAGGGCCACTGTCTGCCTACAGAAACCTAAGACCCCAACTATCTGGCACAGAGAAGCAAGCTCATGCACAAATCATGTGTGTGAGATGAAGCATGTGAAGGGTGGGCATACGATAACTGGTGACAGAGACCAGCACTAAGGAACCCACTAGTCAAATGCAGTGCAAGGACTTGAGTGTCCCCCACGGATCCAATGCTGGCAAAGACCATGTTCCCCTAAGGTGGATTCCCACACTTAAGGAAGGCCATACACACTTCAATCTGTTTCCTGAATTCTATGGCCTGAACTGCAGATCCTGGTACTACAAGACTCACTGGGCCCCCCTCAGCCTCGGCGCTGGACCCAGGAGAAGACATGGGGAGAAGATCCCTCAATCACAAGTAATACTAGTGAGCTATGGTAGGTGGCACAAGAGGCCAATTCCTGGTATCTAACCCATCTCCTGGAGAATGGCACCCTGTAACCTACAAGGGGGCTGCAGGGGTGATACTCATCCAGACAAGCTATCATCCACCAAAATATATGATAGGCATGAACTCAGATCTTGTTGACTGAGAAAGAGGCCACAACATGCAGGAAATTAAGGGAAGTCTGAAAAAAGGACTTACCTGTTACAGGATGCAACTGATGTTGATGTCTGTCCTGTTTCTTTAGTCTTTCATTGGAGGATCTGGAAAAGGCTTGAGGCTGCACAAAAAATTCTTCAGAGTGATTGCCCCTACTTGATTACTTTCAAACTCTGCCAGACTCGGGGACAGACACTTTCCTCTAAACAACAAGATAAGCCACAAGCCTTTCTCTCTTAATCTACAACTGTCTGAGTTGTACTGCTGGCACTTATGGTAGTTCTTCACACCGTTTCTCTGCCAGGCAGCAGAACAATTGCTAGTGCAAATCTTGGCTTATTATCTCTCTAGAAGACTGCAATGGTTAGAACACTCTGGTAATCTTTGTACAGAGTAACTCAGGCTTAGTTGTTCAAGGAGCAGAAAAAGAACTTGGGGGAGTGACCGAATAGACACCCTCATTTAGTGTAGTATATAATATCCTAGTATGTTTTTTTTTAAACACTTTTATTAAATTATCACTTAAAACATAGGCAAACATACATTAGCAGATAAGAAAGCAAACCATGTTAACATTTTCATTTAAATACAATATGCACCACATACACTGTCTTTGCATTACCAGCCCAACATTAAAAAAATGCTGAATTCCTGGCTTCCATTAAACCTCATTCCTCCTCCTCCTCCTGAACATTATTATTCATTTATTGTTCCCACAATCTCCATTTACTTCTATGTAACTGGCTCCTTCCCTTTTCTAAATATCCATCTTCCAGTTCTTTTATCTCTTTTATAATTTTAAGTACCTCAAATACAGTTGGTGCAGACTCTGATTTCCATTTTCTAGTAACTGCTTTTTGGCAAGCAACAGAATTAAACTTAAGGCCTTACTATGTCTAGGCAATTCATACCCTGTATCCCAGCTCAAAAGAATAATTTCCTTACTGACAGCTATTTGGATCACTCAATATTTCTGATAGTACTCTATAGGGAATTTTTTAAATCTGCCAACTCATTAAACTCCCAAAACATATGTTCCCAGTTACCTCTTTCTTCTCCATCACACCTCCAACATTTGCTGTCTACTTGAGGAAAAAATTTTTAAAGTCTGCTGGGGTATAAAAATACATATGCACCACTTCTAAGTAAAGATCCTAAACCTTCAGGACTTGGTTGTATACTTGGGAACATGTCCCAATCTTTACTAACTTCCTCTGATTGAGTCTTATAGTTATCATGTAATATTTTTATATTCCCTACTAATTATCCCCTTTTAACAGTTGCTTCTGTTCTAGATTCAACTAAAAATTCTACCACAGCAGGTCTTTCACTTACAATTCTTCTGTCCCTTTGTTTTTGCCTGTACTCTGAGATCAAGTCCAGGTAGGGAAGTCAGTTTCTACCTTGCAATCCAAATGTCTTCTTGGCTTCATCCTCCTCTACTGCCTTTCCTGATTGAGTTATTTAGTCCTGCCTTCTTGGTTCCATTGCCAGGTTTCTCCACTAAATTCCAGTCCCCCTTGTCTATTTTCTGTTCCCTATCTGCAGTCAACCCTATTGGCAAAACTCTCCTTTTTTTCATTCTCGTATTGGCTTTGTTCTTATAATACTTTCTGCTACTTTATGAATATAATGTTCTGTATCATTATTATTCTCCTTAATGATCTGCATCCAAAACCCCACTCAATCTATTTCTTGAACACCCCCCCCCTTGGTTCATAATCATCCATTTCCACCTTGAATTATAACCTTCTGCTTGTGTTTTTGATATATATATATATATATATATATATATATATATATATATATATATGACCCTCAACTGTGTAGCTCTAAAATATCCCTTCAAAACCTAAACCACCTTGTTCTAGTGGAAAGATCAACTTATCCCATTTAACTCTTACCCTCTTTCCCTCCCAGATAAATTCATTCAATTCTTTATTAATTATTGCCCACAATTTCTCCTCAGGTCAATAAAAGTATACCTGACCCGTATACTAAACTAAATGGACTAAAAACATTTTCACTGCTTGTATCTTATTATCCATATCCATAAATAAGAGTTTTCAGTTTCTCAGTTTTTGTATTATCTTTTGTTTAGTCTCTTTCCACACATCCTCAGCTGCCATAACAGAAATCTTTTTAATCCATACTGCTAAATACTTCATCTTATAATGTCTCCGTAAACATGGGTATTGCTGAACCAATTTGTGTGTGGGTACATAATTTATGGCTATAGCCTTTGTTTTATCTTCAGTAATTTTATTTACTTATTTTATTTTACATTTGTTGACCGGGCTCGTCCAACTGGATACATGTCCATTTTCAGTGGAGGCCTGGGGAGATCAGCTCCAAATTAGGCTCATAAAACGGGACAGCAAAAACTCAAAAAATATTTAAATACATTGTTGATGGAGATTTTCATCAAAGAACTTAATTTTACAGAAATTGACTACAGAGTTTAAGAAAACAATACAGTACTATTTACACGGTAAAGGGTTTCACTTTCAACATAAAGTATGTTAGGAAAGAAAGTACAGATTGCAATGAAGTATTAAGGTTGTTTAGAAAATATAACACTTAAAAAGTAAGAAAAGTTTGCATATATACACTTATACAAATATTACACTCAAAGTAAAAAGATAGTTGGTCTATATACAAGGTGGAAGACCTGTCCTCACAGCGGAATGAATGTTGCAAAGTACATACTCAGTGATAGTTCCCAGAGAATAGGAGACTAAATTGGGAGTAAGGGAAGGATTACTAATCCCACTTTATGGGTTTTGGGTGAGAGGTATACAATAATGTTATACCGGGGAGTGTTAGTCAGGGTTAGTACATGGGCATAGCCATTGTGTTTTTAGAAGGATTTTTAGTTGCATTTTGAAGAGTGGTAATGATGACAGTGATGCAAGTTTGCTGGGAAGCTTGTTCCAAATCTTCCCCACAGAATTTGAAAAAAAAGAGAATCACCTGCTTTGTTGTGGGATTTCTGGATTGATTTTTATATCCTGAAAAGACTCGAAACTGTTTCAAAATGTTCCACAACACTGAGATGTGCTTTTCTAGATTCATCAGATGCAAAATAATATCATCTGCAAATAAAGCCAACTTTTCTTGATTACCATACCAATTATATATCCTTGTATTTCTGCGTCCCTTATTTTCTATACCAATGGCTTTAAATATAAAGCAAATAACAAAGGGGAAAAAGGACACCCCTGCCTGGTTCCTCTGTTCAAACACAGCTTTGCTGAGAGGAATCCTCCCACTTTAATTCTTTCCTCCAATCCTTTACATATTCTTCTAATTAACCTAGTTATTGTATCAGGGAATGCAAATGCTTCCAATTCCCTACTCATAAAATCCCAGCTTACTCTGCCAAATGCTTTCTGCACATCAGGACCCACCAACAACAGAGGTATTCTCTTACATTCTGCCTCCCTTTGGATCATTGTTCTATTAATGCTGTCAAATGTTTGCCTTCCTTCCACGAAAGTACACTGATCAATATCTATTTTAGCAATACCTGTACCATTCTTCTAGCTTGTACAGACATAAGGGCTTTATAATTGTGGTTTAAAATTGAAATCGGTTTGAAGGGTCTTTGCCGTCTTTAGATAACACAGCCACCACAGCTTTTTCCCCTCCTTTTAAAATACTACTAAACACAATCTTCCAGACATTTATCACTTTCTTCCCTCCTGATTTCCAAACTTCCTCAGAAATACCATCTGCTCCTGGAAAATTTCCTGACAATTGACTATACATCACTGTTACCTCCTCACCTCCCATCTTAGCTGTTGGTTCACAAGCCTCGTCCACCTGTAACCTGGGCATAATTAAGTCTTCCACAAATATTTCCATTTGTAATCTTTCTTGAGTTTCAAATTTCTCCCCTTTAAACAAATTTTCATAACATTTCTGGGATATCTATAAAACTTCTACAAGATCTCTGGTTATTTGTTTTGTTATAGGTTCCCTAAATTTGGCAACAACCCTTTTAATGTTCTGTTGCCTAAGTTGTTGTGCTAAAGGTTTTTGTGCCATGGAGTTATCAAAAAATAGTGTAACTGTAGTCTTTCTAAACTCATGCATATTATCCAGACACTCCCTATTTTTCTCTTTAGCACTCTGTATTTTCTCTTCCTCTTGTTCTGTATGAGTCCCCTTATTCTCCAATACTTTAACCTTTGTCAATCCCTATAAGTAATTTCTGTTTCTACTTTACCATATATTTTTCTCTGTTATTTCAACCCTATTTTTAAACTCTGTTTTTATTTTGTTCCAGTCACTAACTATAACTTCTGAAGATATTTCTGTATTTCCTAATAACTCTTGTGTCTTCCCTAATAACTATTTAATAATTTCCACTACCTATTCCTTAAATTTCTCTCTTTGTAAGTAGTACGTGGGAAAGCATCAGTATCTTATTTTTACTTCATTACCCAGCATTTTATTTTAGTTTTTATTAGTACATGATCAGAAATGGTTATTGGATGTGTGTCGAAGCTTTCAATTAAATGCACATGTTCCTTTGAAATATAATTTCTATCTATTCTAGCCCAGTTATTGTACCTTAGGGAATAATATGTAAATTCTGTGCAAGTTTCTACGACTGAATTCACATCTTCTATTCCAAATATTTTCATAATTTTTTTCAGAAACTACCCTATTTTGTTATATATTGTCTCTTCTTGGGCCCCGATACATCCTCCTTATTGCAAATCAAATTCCAGGCCCCATCTACAAATAATATTCCCTGCTGAAAGCTGATAATTCCTCCCAAAATTTTCTTAAGCTCCATAATAACAGTTTTCAGTTGATTAAAAATACGTGCCACTGTAATCCGCTACCAGTGCCAAAAGCTCCTATCACAAATCTACCATTTTTATAATTTTTTTCCCCTCATATATCACTAATGGAGCCCTCTACAGCAATTAGTATAATTACTCCCCCTTTCCTCTGTCCCTGATATTCTGCTGAATATCCACTCTGAAATCCTCTCTGTCAAATTCACATGCTCATTTCTTTCTGAATGCGTCTCCGACAGCATGATACTTGCACTCTGTATTTCTTAATATAATTAAATACTCTTTCCTTTTTTATCTATACATGTAAGGCCATTCATGTTCCAGGATACTATGGACAGCACAGCCATAATGATAAAAAGCTACTGTTCCCATTAATCATGCACAACAATTTTTTGAATGCGTATTTACAGCTTTTATGTTACATGCATATAATAATGTTTGGCAGGCTGATTTTTTCTACAGTTGTTTCTTCACATCTCCATTTGTACCTATGTCACATTTTCAAGACTTTTTAGTTTTAATGAAAACCCTGAAACAAAACAAAAAAAATACAAAACATTCCTATCCTCTATTAACTAGGAACAAATGCACAAAAGTACATCTTCAAAGCATGAATTTTAACCCTCCAGAAGGGAGCAACTGCTCCACATTGGATGTCTAATTATGTTCTTATACAGGCTGCATGCACTAACATCCATGGGAGCATCAGATAAGAAAAATGCTAAAATGTAATGGAAGAAAAGACGGCCTCAATTGTAAACCCGAGGTTGGTTCTTAATACTACATAGTTTAGCTTGCTTCATTCCTTTAATGAGATTAGTAAGCATGCTGAAAAATAACTTATATGTACAATGTTTTATTTTTTTCAGGATAGAATGCAATAACCTCATACAACAGTACATGTATTTTCTGATACATAACAGAACTATCTGTCAGAGATTATCAGTCTAAACAATGAAGCGCTGCTTACCAAAAACTTAACTGAAAGTTGTTTTTGAAAAAACAGAGTGACATAGGATGCTCTAGAAGTGAAATGCGATTGGGATGCAAACGTGAAAGAGATCACAGGTAAAGAAAAGTGGCTGTTGCTCATGACGAGATGAATAGTAAGGCTCAAAAGGCATGAACTGTTTACCACAGCATGAATGAAAGAATGTACAGCAAATATTCACAAAAACACAATGCAAATATTAGAAGTACCACAGTCAACAAAGTTTATGACAGTATCAAACTTGCTTTGAGATTCCTATATTTACATGAACCATTGTTATGAAAAACAAAAATCTCCTGAAAAATAGTGATATTTTTATGTAGACCATTAAATGATCATGATTCCTGGAACAGGGTCTATATCACATAGTCGAAGTTTTATAGCTTCAAACACGGAATGTTCAAACCATTCCGTTCGAAGTTACAAAACTTCAACTAGTGATAAAAAAAAAAAAAAAAAGTAAAAACAAAATAAACTGTTGTAAGCTGCCCCCCTGCACCCCCACTACTCAAATATACCAACTCTGAAATCACACCACATTGAAATGAACGGAAACTTCCCCTTACAGAGATTTCCGTTTAAACGCTCAAACTTGTACAAGTTTGAACTTATGGTCTCGACCATATGGGGTTCGAACTTGTACTAGTTCGACTATGTGATGGGAACCCCTTGGAACAGCCTTACATTCTAGTAGCAATTTTTCTTCCTATTGCAGGCTTGTTTTGTGTCTAAAAATGCAAGCAATCACTTTAGGGAATCTGCCTAAATTGTTTGTTGTTTGTCTTTAGGCTTTTCCCGGTTAGGGGTCGCCACAGCGGAACTCCGGTCCGCTAATGATTGGCAGTTGGTTTTTATGGTGTTAAGTTGCCAGCCCGACTCCCAACCTTCAACGAAGGCACGCCCATTCAATGCATGTCTTTCGAACGCCCACTCGACCGCGGGGAGGACATGCAGACTCTACACACAAAGCACTCCCAACCCAAGCCGATAATTGAACGGGAGAACCTCTTGCTGTGAGGCAACAACGCTACCACTGTGGAATAGGGAATCTGCCTAAATAAAAAGATGAAATAGACTGAATTCAAAAGAACCTGAATGAAAATAAATCATCATGTAGCATTTTAGATGGTCACTGCTGTTTTCCTATCTTCCAAATATAAACTACTATTTAAATTGCTAGGCTTCCTGAATTCTGCCTAATGCCATTTAATAAGCAGTCTAAAAATTCATAATCAGTCTGCAAAGCTCTAAACCTAACAAAGCATAAGGAACAACTCTCATGGATTCAGAATCCTTAAATCTAAACATGCTTACTACAACAGTAACACAGTAGCTATTATACCTGTTTGTCTGGAGGTGGAACATGAATGATTTTGTCTAATCTCCCTGGACGCAGCAAGGCATCATCCAACATACCAGGCAGATTTGTTGCAGCGACCACCATGACATCTTTGTTGCAAACCTCCAGAAAATCAAGCTAGGAGAAGACAGTGTTCAGTCAGTTCTATACATTTGACATGTGAAGTCATTTTAAAAAAAACACAAGCCTGACTAAAGTGCCATCACACCACTGAAACGGTCAGTTATATACAGTACATTAATACCTTTTCTTGATTAACGGACCATGATCAAAAATCATTAGGCAAAAATCTCACACACAGTAAACTCAGACACTAAAATCAGCAGTACACCACACACCACATCTCACCAAGGCCATCACAATGCACATGATCAATCGTATGCTGAGTCTCTAAAGATTAACTTGACTAAACCTCAGCGACATCCAAAATGCAGCACAAAGCATACTCAGCAAGTTAAAACTACCTCCTCTCATAACACAAGGAGTCCTAAAGTCACAGAACCTGAGCTCATAAGCAGACATCTACCCAACCTGACATTCTAATTATAGGCGACTCCATTGTAAGACATACAAATATATCTCTTACCAGGCTGAGCAAGGAAAAAGTGATGGTTAGTTGCTTGTCTGGTACCAGGATCCATCAGATCACATATGCATTCAAGTCTTTGAACAACAAGTACCTGTATGACTCTGTCATAGTACCTGTGGTCATCAGTGACTTGAAATTTACCTCCCCGGACTATGTGGCGAGAGAGATGATGAACCCCATACATGGGTCCCTCAAATTACCTATGGTATGATCACAATAATTCTAACTTGGGATAATACATGCTTAGCAACCATGGGATGAATAAGGCCAGTCTAAAACCAAATGGGGTAGGTTAATTCATACACCAAAAAAGAAAATGGTTAGACTTAAAATGACCTGCAAGGGAAGCTGGCCTAGTACTTACCTATGAACCCATGATGATTAAAGCTTCTAGCAATCAAGTTCAATTTATTCAGTTTCAGTTATTTTTTCAGTTAAGGAAATGACTTTCTTTGAGCTGTGATACAAAATCTGAATTAACTGGACATAGTAAGGCCTTTGTGATTTTAATTCTGGTGACTGCAAAAAAAAATTACTGGAAAATGGAAATCAGTCTAAACCAATCATATTAAAAGTAGTGTATATAGTAACAAAGACCAAAAAAAAAAAAAAAAAAAAAACCAGGAAGTGGGATATTTAGAAAAGCCTAGCAGCAAATTACAGAAAACAATGGGAACCGTGGGAAAAACACCTGCAGAATAATGATTTGGAAGAGGAATGAGGTTAAAGAGAAGGCACGAACTAAGTACTGTTCCAGTGACAATAACTATATAGAAGATTATATGCGATATTTAATGTTTGTTACTGAAAATATGTCAATATGCTTGTTTTCATTTATTTAAATGTATCATTGCACGTTATAAATGATAACTCAATAAAGATTTTTTTGTTCAAAAAAATTAAAAAAACTGTATTTAAAAACAGAAATGTGCAACACAAGAAGCAAAAATGAACCTAGATATACAGAGTATCAGATGATCAGTGGGCAGTCATCTGAAGAAGGTTAAGTGTTCTGTAATTCCTAAACTCAGTTATTTTTAATCTCCCATTTCCATAAGCCTCTAGTCAGTGGATGACATCACACTAATTGCTAGGTGAGTGAACCATTCCTCTTTCCGTCAATTCTACCTCTATTCAGTAAACACACAAACCAGCAAAACAGTAACAAAAAAAAAAAAAAAAAAAAAATCACACAAGGAAAAAAATAAATTCCTGCCTAACTTACATAGAAATCCAACAGTAACTGCAGAGTGGAAGGGTCATGCAAGCACAGGGGGATGTCAGAAGGATACTAAGCATACATACTGCAGAGGATTCTCCCTCAGAAATCACATGATGATATAATGTGACCTGTTATATCTGGTATCATGTGTTCTCTGCAGGCAGCCACTTTCTCTCTTACACTCCCCATGTCTAAATGTAGCCAAGTTGAATCACTCACTGGTAATATCATGGAACTCTCCCAAGCAACAGAAACTGTTGGCACAGGTCACAGCTCTTATAATCTACTAACAACTTTGCAGGCTTTGCTATTTTAAGTATCCACTGCAGGAATGTTTCCACAAAAACATTAGGACCAAGATCTTAACTGTGAAAGTGGGAAAAAATAATTGGCAATGTCGGGGGCTATGCATCCTTTCCTATTGCAGCAGAGTGTAATTTCAAAGCATGTGGCAGCACAGGGTACACACCATTGAGCTGCAGGACTTCCAAAGAAAGATTCCAAACAGGAGCAGAATGAAGAAAAAAATAAATTTTATGTCCACCAGAAAAGGTCCACAATGTGGGATTTCAGTGTTTATGTTCCATGAAACTGTTTGCAGTAAGGTGGATCATTTTAACATATTTTGGTTTGGCCCAGAAATGCTGAGACAAAAAAAAAACATCAATATTGGGCAAGAATTAAGGGTGGTGGTTATTGACATGTAGCAGATGCAAAAGTGACTTTATAAAAACATAGATGAATCTTGATTTCTGTAACAAGAAATTATGCCTGGAGAAATGCAACCATAATTCTTTGCAGTACATGGAGTTACAAATGCACCAGTGTACTACTAGATACAGAGAAGAAAACAAATGTGCTTTACAGCTTTGAAACCTAAAAAAGCACTTTGCACTGACACACAGAGACCTGTCAGAAGAGTAACCTCTAAGAGCTTTAAAAGAGGTTAGGACACTTGGCTCTGTCACAGCCAACTCAGATTATTTCTTTCACCATCAATGCTATCATTTTAAAATGGGACAATCACAATTAACTTTACAAAAGGTTACTTTCATGGTCTACAAGAACCTAGTGGATCCTTCCAACTATAAAAGATATCCCTTTGGAGATGTACAAAGCCAAAGTTAAATGTTCCATAAAAAGACTTGGACATCATCATAACTAGCTAAGCTCATTGTGTAGCAAAGTAAAGTTGTGTAAGATCTTACCACAACAGTAGATGTCCAAATTCTCACTTTTGCAGTATTCTTTACAACTGGGATATCATGCCATGGACAGACAAACAGCCAGCCAGCATAACACAGTATTTACACCTTCTCGGTGCCCTACATCAGACATATGGCCTAAGTCCAAGGTATAAGGTACAAATGTAACGTATGAGCGCCTAATCCTCAGCACTGAATTGTCCCAGAAGAACAAGAGCAATCAATGAATGGAAGAAGAAAGAGAGAGGAGAAACCGAAAGACCCCTTGGCCAGAAGGAAGGTAATGGAGGATAACAAGGGAGAAGGAGGGAGGGACAGAATACTACAACAGTGAGAAAGTACAGTTGTGTACACTTACCATAAATGTAGATGTGTGGGTGTATTCACTGTTGCAGTCACCACACTTGGGTTATGTGCCTGCAGGTAGCCCTCAGTCGGCCTGAATACCAGAGTCTTGGGATTTCTGCGTTGGATACTGTTGCTTCTTCCATGACATCAGGGGTATAAAACATGCAGCCGATGCCATTACATCAGTTTTTCTTGCCCCAGATGTCAGGAGCCCCCAAAATAGGAAGCAATTATATGGTGTGGAAGACCTCCAGTAAAAAGTACATACCATTGCCATAAAATATGGCCAAAAAAGAGGATGGGTAGAAAGTATAGAAAAGTCAGGGGGCTGGAGGGAGGGTAACCAGGAATGCAACAGTGAATACACTCCAACATCTACATCTGTGGTAAGTGTATACAACTGTACTATGTTCTTTGTGTTTTACTGTTGCAGTCATCACACTTCGGTAGATTCCCAAAGCTGAGGAAGGGTGGAGGTAGTCAAGAAGAATTAGGGCTGGCTAGCAGGCCTTGTAAGACTGTTGTAGCAAATCCAGTTCTGGATTAAGAAAAAATAGGCAAGTGGTAATGCTTGGTGAAGGTGTGTACAGAACTCCAGGTTGCAGCTTCCAGGATGTCCCTGGTGGGGACCCCCCTGAGAAATGTTGTAGAGGTTGAGGTAGCCCTACTGGAATGGCTTCTGATCCCCTGTGGGGTAGGTTTTCCATGGTGTTTGTAGCAGAAATGGATGCAGTGTGCTATCCATTTGGAGATGGTTTGCTTTGAAATGGCCTTGCCCTCTGCCCCTGTAGCAAAGCTGACTAGCAGCTGGTTAGATTTCCAGAAAGGTTTAGTCCTGTCAAGGAAGAACCTAAGCTGCCTGTCCATGTCCAGGGAGTGCAGGATCCTTTCTCCTTTATTCTGAAGATTAGGGAAAAAAAGTTGGTAAATGGATGGATTGGTTTAAAGCCACACTAGATACCACCTTGGGCATAAATGGTGGGTTAGTCCTGAGGGAAACCCTGTCCACATGGAAGATAATGAAGGGTTCCACGGCCATAAGTGCCTGCAACTCAGACACTCTTCTTGCTGAAGTGATGGCTAGAATTAAGGCTGTTTTCCAAGAGAGGAATTTTAACTCTGCTGTAGCAGCAGGCTCAAAGGGGGGAAGTGTGAGCTTCTCCAGTACAAAGTTAAGGTCCCAGGCTGGAGTAAGAGCTCTCCTCGGGGGTCTTAAATTTTTGGCTCCTCTCAGGAACTGTTTGACCAGAGGGTGCGAGAAGAGGGGTGGGCTCAGTACTGTAATGAACTGAGATGGCAGAGGCATGAATCTTAATTGAAGAAAAGGATAGGCCTTTGTGGAGCAGTTCTGTTAGATAATCTAGGATTTGGGGTAAGTTGGGCACGGTTGTTTCCTTTCCCTGAGACTGGTTCCACGAACAGTATCTTTTCCACTTTTCTGAATAGGATTTTCTAGTACTAGGCCTCCTGGCCTCAAGGATGACATCCAGCACCTGTTTGCTGAGGGTTGCTGGTGATGTATTCAGGGGATGAGCCAGGCTGCTAGGTTCAGGGTTTGCAGCTGTGGATGCAAAATCTGGCCCTCCTGCTGGGACAGCAGGGAAGGGGTCTGAGGCAGATGCCATGGTGGCACTACTGTCAGACTGTGTAAAAGTGGGTACACCACTGCTGGCATGGCCAGTCTGGTGCAATCAGGATTGTCCTTGGCTTGTCCTGTTTGATCTTTAGTAGAACTTTCGAGAGGAGGGGCAGAGGGGGGAAAGACATAGATTGAGAGGTTTTCCCATGTAAAGGACAGGGCATCCACTTTCCATGCTTGGCTGTGGGGAGTTCTGGTGCAACATTTGCTCAATTGATGGTTCTGGCGGAAGCAAAGAGGTCCACCTCTGGTGCCCCCCACCTGTGGATCAGAAGCTTGAATGATTTGGGTTCCAGTTTCCACTCGTGTGGGTCCATTAGATTTCTGCTTAAGCCGTCTACCAATGAATTTAGTCTGCCTGGCAGGAATTGAGCTTGCAGGTGCACTTGATTGCTCAAGGCTGTGTTCCGCAAAGCCATGGCTAACCTGCAGAGTGGGTAGGAATGAGTTCCCCCCTGCTTGTTTACGTACCACATAACTGTGGTGTTGTCTGTCTATCAATAGTTGTCCTGGAAGGATAAGGTATTTGAAGGCTGTCAGAGCATTCTGTACAGCTAACATTTCTTTTAGATTGATATGCAGATGCATTTGTTTTGGGCTCCATTTGCCTTGCAAGCATTTGCCTGCCAAGTGCACCCCCCATGCATACTCTGATGCATCTGTTGTCAGAGTTTGGGCGGTGAGGGGGTTGAGTGAAAGGGAGTCCCTTGTTGTGGTAGCAGACCTCTGCCCACCAAAGGAACTCTGTCCTTAGGCAAGGAATGATAGGAATCATTGTTTCCAGGTCCTGAGAATGTTGAAATCAGAGACATTTTAAGCACCACTGAAGTGGAATTAATAGAATGCAGCACTTTTCTTGCAGATAGCTGGGTTTGGGTGGCCAGTAGATTGAAGTAGTTTGTCAAATAAATCTGTTTTTCTGGAGTGAGGAATGCCATCTGGGAAGTTGTGTTTAAGCTTGCTCCCAGGAATACATTCTTTTGGCTGGGTACCAAATGTGATTTCTTTTCATTGATGGTATACCCCGGAGAAGTTAGAAGTTTCTTTACAAATGTCAGGTGCTGAAGTAGCAATTCCTGACTGTCCACTTGAATCAAGCAATCGTCCAAGTATGGGTAAATTTGGATTTTTCTCTGCCTGCAGTATGCAATGGCTGGAGCCAGGCATTTTGTGAATACCCTGGGCACAGTAGATAAGCCAAAGGGGGAAGTGCAGAGAACTGAAACGTAGAGATTTCCTGCAAGATTCCCTTATGGGGATGTGCAGATATGCTTCTTTTAAGTCTAAGGTGACTAGCCAGGAGTCCTTGGCTAGCATAGGAAGCAGCTGTGGGAAAGTAAGCATTCTGAATTTTGGAACCACCAGGAAGGTGTTGAGAATAGACAGATCCAGGATAGGGTACCAAGAGTTTTCTTTTCTGGGCACCAGAAACAGTCTGGAGTAGAAACCCTGTCCCCTTTGCTCTGTTGGGACAGGTTGAATAGCCTTGATTCTGAGAAGAGAAAGTACTTGCTTTTGGGCCTCTGCCCACTGGTTTGGGAAGGAGGTCTGGCAATCCGCTTGGGATTGGCAGTGCGTGGAAGTAGAATCTGTATCCCTGGGATACAATGTTCAAGACCCATCTGTCCTGGGTAATGTACTCCCAGTTTTTTGCATGCAGGGTGAGTTTTCCTCCTAAGGGTGCAAGTACTTGGGCAAGGCTGGGAAGGATGAAGGACACGTCATTGTGAACTTTTTCTTTTTTTTACTAGTCCCTGTTTTTGAGGTGGGAGCACTCCATTGTTTAGATCTGTGCATATCCTGAGACTGTAGTCTTGGTGGTCTGCTACCCCTGGGTTTGGGCTGAGAAGGTCTGGGAGGGACTGGAAAGGACCATTTTGTTGAAGGCCAATGCCTACTGAATCTAGGTGGCTGTACCTGTAGGAAATCTTTAACAGTTTGCATATATTTAGCTTTTTCCTCCATCTTTTTTAAGGACTTCTTCTGCTTTAGTACCAAACAAACGTTCTTGGTTTAATAGAGCATCTAGTAATTTTGCTTTGACATGGTCTGGCAAGATTTGTTCCTTTAGCCAAGCATGCCTTCTAAGAATAGACCCAGTGACAGCAGCCCTGCAAGATGCTTCTAAAGCATCAAAACCACACTGCAAAGTATGTTTTCCAACTTGGTTTGCAGAATGCATTAACTCTTGTAAATCTTTATGTTCTGCACAATCAGGAATCAACTTTTTTGTTTAATTAGTTCAATAATATGTTGCTGATACTTTAACATGTGAATCTGGCAATTTAAAACCCTGATGGCAAGAGCAGCAGAGGTGTATACCTTCTTCCCCCATCTGTCTAAAGCCCTAGAATCCCTGTCCGAAGGGGTAGTGTTTTTGGCTGTAGTACCCTTAATGACTTTAGGTCCCTGGATCCACAGTAGGATTCTTAAATAGAAATTTGTGAGAGTCAGGCACTCTAGTACCTGTCAGGCTTTCTGGGAGCTGGTGGCAAAGTATCAGGGGTAAGACTGGATTCCATGAAGGCACCATCCGCAATTTCCAGAACAGGAGGGATAGCTAGAGGCCTGTGCTGAGGCAAGTTTAAAAATTCCCTGAGTCTCTTTTTGGACTCTGGGTAGTCCTGGCACTCCCAGCGGAAATGCTCTCTGAGGGTATACGGGGTTTCACCGAAAGAAAAATCCGCTGGTGGGGAGACAGAGGGAGTGGAATCCTCTGCATCAGAATCCTCATAGGTAGATAAAGGTATGTCCTGGTAATCAGAGGGGTCAGAGCCATCGGACTCATGATCTGAAGAATCAGAAGAAAAATCAATTCCTTGTCTTTTAGAGGGGGGAGGCTGGCTTCCCCTAATTAAAGTACTAAGGTCTTCAGCCATCCTAAGCATTTGTTTCTGTGGCATGGGGGCCTGAGAATGCACTTTGGTCATCAGTTTCCTAGGTGTAGTGTGAACTCTGGGCCTGAGAAATTTGGTAGTTTTAGTTTGAAACGAAATAGTCGGTTAAATATGATCATCAGAAGGCCTGAATACACCCTCAGAAGACGGTGCCTGCACAGCGGCTCTGAACCCATCTAAGGTAGAGACATCCGAAGGTTCCACAGTCGAAGAAGCCTCTCGCGAATGGGTCTCATTAGAGGCCTGTGAATCTGTAGAAGCGGGTATCAGGGGCTGCGAAAGTGTCTCACTGAGTACCGGCGGTCTGGCGAATAGCTTAACGGAAGCGTTGTCGGCAGTTTTGGACCTATGCGGTCTGTTTCTGTCTTTATCCTCATGTTTTTTCAGAAGATCAGTAGTCGGATGGCTTATCGAAGACATTTTGGAATGTGGAGAATGAGTGTGAAAGAATTTAGTGACAAAGATAGCCCGATGATGAATAGTTCGGGCGTTGAACAGGGCACAAAACCAACAGTGAGGAATGTCGTGGTCTGGACCTAAACAGGTGACGCAGTAAGAATGAAAATCTTTTTGAGGTATTTGCTTTCCACAGGCAAGACAATTATTAATTTTTTCTGGTATCGGTTAGAGCAAGAAAAAGGATCCCCAATGGGGTACTTACATTTAGAAGACTTCAACTCTTAAACTCGAATAATGAAAATTTCAGTTAGCGGCTGACCAGCACTTGCGATCTGCTTCTGCTTCGTGCTCCCCTCGGCAAGAAAAGATGATGCAATGGCATCAGCTGCATGTTTTATACCCCTGATGACCTGAAGTCATGGAAGAAGCGACAGCATCAGACGCAGAAATCCCAATACTCTGGTATTCGGGCTGACTGAGGGCTACCTGCAGGCACATAACCCAAGTGTGATGACTGCAACAGTGAAACACGAAGAACATGTAGGACATTCTAATGTTTTGGTAAGTTTTTACACAACTGTACTATGTTCTTCCTTATCACTGTTCAGTATTCTTTATAAATAGGGGAGTACAAAAGCTACTGGAGAGGATTTAAGGAGAAAGCCACAGAGGAGCTTTCCAAAAACCCATGAAGGATGGCCCTGGCAACCCAAAGAAGGTATGACCCCTGCACTGCTGGCCCAGTAATCAAGAAGCCTCAATCCTCACCACTAACACCAGTGAGAGACGTGCACATTGGAAGGATGACAAGAACACACAGTGAAATCTGGGGCTGGTTTCTCCCTCTCTCTCCAGATCCCCAATAAGACTCCCCACTGGCACAGCTATAGGGTTAAGATCTCAGCTGAGTGGTCAAGCCAAAACCTCTAGCACCCTCTCTGTCCATCCAGTGCTTTGTGCCCCTGCCCAAGCAGCTGATGCACACACACAAACTTTGAGATATGATTTATATGCAAACTCACAAACACTCCTGGGAAAGGCTGACACAGGTTCACAAGCTATGCCCCCTTCTGCCCAGACTATAAGGTATAATCACTGCCACCAATCAGCTCTCTATCAGCTACTATACCTTCTCAAAGGGTGACCAATTCTTCTGTGTAATGTTACTATTATCCAAACGGAAAGTGTGTCCAAGACTTTAAGGCTATTCAAGAGTGGCCTGTACAGTGTCCCCAAATACATGTGCAAGTACTCTAAGAGCTTAAATAGCTCTAAATAAACCAGCCACAATTAAAAGGTTTAAATATACTTAATAATAAATAATAAAAGCACAAGACAATACTCAATAACTCAACACAGTGACAACAGAGTTCAGAATCACAGAAAATATTGTAAAACAACATTGCAGGGCAGTCTCACATAAATACACAAAACATCTAGACTGGTCTTACTATATTCCTATATATCTCTAAGAGAAGCTATGTTCTGAATAACTTACTTACAATGCCAGGCAAATGCAAGTGCTGAATGGATGTTTACAGGTCCAAAGACAAGATACAAAATGCACAGACTCACTCTCTGAGATGGAACCACTATCAAACATTTCTGCTGGGATATCTCAGATTATATAATTCTTGTCACCTCTGCCTTTAGTTCCCAGGCTAACAGGAACTTAAAATGTAACACCCCTGTACCAAAAATACTTCTCTCTCAGAAGTTTTGCCTAGAAATGGAAGTCAAAAAGCTGTTAAACACTTTTACCTTGGAAACCTGTAATTATTTCTGTTTCCAAACAATAGAAAGAATTTTCAACTGCAGACATTCTGCCTCCTAGCTGAGCTTACCACCATCATAAACAATTCAACTTATTTTCTTAGACTTTTGCTGTTTTCCAGTAGGGTGCACTGTGGTTACATTTTTGAAGCTCAGCACATAACATGCAGTTTACTTACATTTGTAAGACAAGCCTATGGATCATATTAAGAATTACAAATGACATGAGGTTTTTTTACAAAATTTTAGCTAGCTGGGCTGGCAACCTTCACAGAAGGAACCTTAAGAAAGCTGTTGAGAAAGGAGAGATCCAGAATGGGCCTCCAAGACTGTTCCTTTCTGGGAACCAAAAACATCCTGGAGTAAAAACCTGTGCCCTGCTGAGAAGTACGGACTGGCTGGGTGGTTCCCTGTACTAACAGATGCTGAAGGACCAAAGGAAAATGACAGCGCTGGCCAGGAGAAGGAGGTTGAGGAAGTCCTGAGAAAGGAGGAAGGGGCTTCCAAATCATAAAATAACCATGTTGGGTAATGGAAATGTATTTTTTTATTTATTTGCAGTTTGATGACTGGGGAGGTCCACTGGGCTCAAGGAGCCCGTTTTCAGTGGAGGCCCAGGGAGAAAAGCTCCACAATACAAAGTAAAAACTCCATAATATCAAGTACAATACACAGTAGAAATACAACCAAAGTAAGTAGATTTTACATACAAAATAGCAAAAATTAAACAAAGTTAAAGAGGAACATAGAGTAACATACAATACATATTTACAAGTTTACTGGTTGAGAACAGTAGAACAGAGTTAGATTAGTACAGATGTTTAGATCATCTGAGAATGGTATAGAAGTGACATTAGCAAGAAAGCAGTACATAGGGTTAATCCCTAATGTGTAAGAAAGAACTAACCTTATGCGGGATGAATGCACTCAAGTATTAAGCAGGTTAGGGAGGTAGAGTGCAATTGCATATCAGCCAAGAAGCTGTGTTTATCTGTTATCAGACAGAAAAAGACTAAGTCAACCTGAGGGACACAGGAATCTGGCCAAGGGGTAAAAGTGGTTGAATGTCAAACAGAACCACACTTGTCAGAAAAGATGATATTTGACACTTAAAACCCTGAGAAGACTTTTCAGGAAAAACTCTTTTGGAAGACTACCTGCCCCTGGAAGGCTTCCTCAGCTGCATATGGACAAAAAAGTTTTAGAATAATTTCTCTGAAACTTAGCAGCAGAAAGGAAGATCTGTTTTAGATCCTGCAGAACTTTACCTTTATCCTGGAGGGGCTTAAAAGCTCAACAGCACTAGAGCCAAATTCTGATTGTCTAAGGGAGAATCCAGCAATTTAGCCTTAAGGTCTACTGGTAGAGCCTGTAAGCACAACCAGAAATTCCACTTCATCACAGACCGATATTGCTGCCCTACAGGAGGCATCAACAACCTCGTAATTGCATATAACAGAATGGCGGGCTACCTGAGAAGCAGAACTCAAAATGGAAATATCAGAAGACTTTGCCTCAGAATCAGTCTTATCGGTCAGAATGCCCCCAAGTTTAGAAACAAGAGCCAGCACATACCTACTCATAAAGGTCAGGTAGTTAGTGTCCCTGAAAGCTAAGGTAGCAGATGTATATACCTTTTCCCCATACATGTGCAAAGCAAGACTTCAAGACTGTCCTTATCTGAAGGTAAAGGCTTAGAAAAGGACAGTAGCTTAGATGGTTTATCAGAGGCCAGGGAATCACAACAGGGTCAGAGGAAGGACTTTTATACAAAAATATTTGAGCTTCAGGGACTTTATAGAACCTGTTATGCTTCCTAGGGTTATGGGGCTGGGAATTGGGGGCTTGAGAAGCCAAAGAGAAAGTAACCAAAAGGGGTATCCAACACTCGAGGAACTGTATACGGCTTGGATTAATCTTATTTATAAGAGCTCATAGTACCGATTTTGAATGTCAGAAACCTGAGCAAAATCACACAAATTGTTCCATCATAGGTACTACAGTATCTCCAAAGGATAATTCCTCCATAGGGGAATCAGGAGAAAGTGAATTCTCTTCTTCAGATTCCAGGCAAGAAAAGAGTGGATATGAGAACAGTAAGCCAATGAAGCCTCACCAGAGCCTAAGTCCAACTCTTCCTCAGAAGAAGTTTAGAAGTAGGACAGGATCAGGGAACAGAGGCAGGGACAGACAACCCTTGACAGGGCTTTAAAGCCATAATGGCATTGAAAACTCCCTCATTAAAATCCTGCCATTCTTTAATCATAGGGGCCAGATGTCTAGTATTCTGCTTCTTTTTTAAGGGAACATCAGCCTTAACAAATATAGATGGTTTAAACCCCTGCCTAGATTCAATGAGGGTACTAGGCACCTCTTCCTAACAAGTATTTGAGGAATCCCCCAGGCACCTCTGATAGAATCAACCAGAGTTCCACTCCTTGTCTGTAGCAGATGTAGCCACATCCTCAATGGATGTGCTAGTAAACAGCCCATGCTGGCCTCCAAATAGGTCACAACAGAGGTAGCTGACATTGACAACGAACAGTCTTCATCCAACTCAATGAATGTCTAGAAGTGGCTGGACAGCAACAGAGTCAATGTGTGCTCTCTCTCAGCTTTTTTTCTTAAGTGGCGTCTGAACATCGGGGTGGGAGGATTCAGAGGCTATGGTACCCTGAGTTAAATGTTTTAAACACTGGGTGTCCAAATAAATGGAAAGGGACAAAAAATGTCTGTGAAGCATCTTAGGGACAAATGCCTGACACATATCACACTGAATATGGCCGTATGTAGCACCCAAACAAAAAAGGCACTTCTCACGTCTATCATTATCAGGAATTTGCCTCCCACACTCACATTTTCTCTTCCTGGATGACATGTAAAAATATTCAAAAACAAACCCATGTACAGATAAATGGTCAAAGCAATCAAAAAAGAAGAACCATAAACTAAAAGAATGCTGACCAAATGTCTTCCAGTGAAAGTGAGCGAATTTGTCTCACTTTTATGAGAGACTTCTACAGAATACACACACTGCTGTACAAACCTTTAAGTAGCCATATAAACCATGTGATCTAAGTCATGTAACCAAAACAAATGAAGTGACTAAACACTTAAAGGTACATATCAAATACAATATACAAACACACAAAGAAGTTATCAGACAAAAAGTGTTTTTATAGTTTGGCAGCCCTCATTTTTAAAACACATTTACTAGAAATGTCATCATTTAAACCACAAGATACCCCAGAATTTAATCTCAGTTGCCAGAACTCCTTCCTGTATTCAGTCATATTTACCGATCCACCTTGCACTGGTTAAGAAACTTGTTCCAATACGAAAAATATGAACTTTTTCAACTGGTACATTTTGTGCATGTTTACTATGGGCATTAGTTGAACCTTTGTTTTTTATGCTGTAATTATGCTCATAAATTCAAGTGTTCTATCTCTCCCCACAAAAAAAAATTATCACAGGATATACAATTATATCCACATATATATTCCACAATTATATGGTCCTATACAACCAATGATCTTTTTATATTCTGGTACAGATATATTAATTGTGTCATTGATAAATCTACATTGGCTGCAGCAAACACACAATCATTTTTCTTACATTACCTGAGTAGGAGGCAGACTTACCTTCAAGCTTGTCTTTAAGATTGCTGTTCCTTTATACACAAATAAGGGCACATCACCCAAAACATGTTTATGGGGACTATTCTTGAAGGGTAGCTCTGAATTATGATATATTATGTTTTTCATGGGCCTGTTATTCTTGTCATAAGGTAAAATAACAGCAGTTTTAAAACTGACTCATACTGGATGTTTGTTTTTTTTCTAACTGAATCAGGTGGCTTCAAAAAAGATTCTAAATCACTTCCCCTCCTACTGGAAATTTTGGTTGCTAAATTGTGGATTGTTTCTTGGGTTATCCTCTCTCCAGATACATTGAAGACAAAACCTCTACTTCCTTCATGAACATTTCATCATCTGAAGTCAGTATAGAAAGCTTTATAAACTGCCTCAACCAACCCTTTCTTTTACGGTACAGGGTGATGGCTAATAAAATGTAAACAAAACTGTAGAAGTAGGTAGTCTTCCTATATCTATTAGATTCAAATTGCCCCACAGTTAAATGTTTGGAAATGACATCTACAAAATTCATTGTTAAGTTATCATATTGAAAAGTAAATTCTAAAAAGTCATAAAAAGTTAGTTGGATCATTCAAATAAGTAAAAAAAGATATTTCATCCTCATCACCATACCCCAATAAAAATGTATCATTCTATACATCATACATATAACAACATTTTGGGTTTGAAAGGACAATTAAGGATAAAACGTTTCTCCCAGCACCCATGTCCACACCTCTTTTCTGTTGGAAATATTCTCCCTCAAAAAACATAAAACTGTTATTTAAAACCATTTCCATCACCTCATGAAGCAAACAAATCTTTGCATTGTCAAAAGGTGTGCACGTCACAATGGCTTCATGGAACCAAGCAAGATCAATGTTATGTAGGATATAGGAAAAGAGATCTTTCACATCAGCTGTCACCAATAGTATGTTCATTAATGTTTTTATCTGTAAACCATTATAAAAATGCCACAAGTAAATTAAAACATGACTGACACTGTGAAAAATGTTTTTAACATTACATCAGTCTATGTGGCTAGTCATTCAGTTTTAGGACCACATGAAGAAACAATTAGCTTATATGGCGGGTCAGACAATTCCTTGTGAAGTTTTAGAATACCAAACACTGCTGGGGTTATGGGAAATTTAACTAAAAGAAACTTACGTAGAGTTTTGCCAATAAAACCTTCACACAGTAAGTTTTTAAACCATATATCAATCCTTCAAACTGCAATGTTGTTGAAGTTCTTAGATGTGGGATCAGATGATGTACCATTACATAAAATAAAAGATAGATTAAAAACATAAATATTGTGGTCAACTACAACCAACCCCCCCCCCCTCCCCGTTGTCCAGTTTCATGATCCAAGTAGACCAGATGGATGTGCTTGCTATGACTTTCTCAAAAACAGCAAGCACAGGATTGGGGAGGGGTTAGGACTTTTATGCTTAACCACAGAATTTGAAAAAAAACATCATTATTTACTGTTCAATGCATCAAGAACTGTAAGTTAACTTCACATACAAAACATTTCAGCTCAGTAACTGTCATTCTAGCTTGCATCGTTGGAACAAATGTCAGCCCTTTTGAAAATACATCCAAGAGGCTGGGGTAATAGCCAGGGAACTGTAGCTGAAAACTCAAATTGAATAAATCTGAAAAACAAACAAAAAAAAAAAACTGTTGCTAATCTCTTCCATGAGCACCACGGCCTCTGCCCCAGAAATAGACAGTTCTCTCTGGTTTGCATGCTGACAAAAGTTGTGTAGCTCATGACTGTTGTAATGATTTGCCAGTCTCTTGGCATAATGCCCACTCAGACAAAAGATTTATGAGCATAATTAAAGTATACAAAACAAAGATTCAACTAATGTTTCAAAAAGTTCAGATTTTTTGTATTGGAACCAGTTCCTTATCCAGTATGAATTTGAAAAAGGGAAAAATGATTGACTACAGGGAATTGTGGCAATTCAGATTAAATTCCAGGGTATCTCCAAGTTTAAATTATGACATTTCTATTAATTGTGTTTTACAAAATGAGGGCTGCCAAGCTATAAAAGCATTTTTTGTTTGGCACCTGTTTTTTTGTTGTTGTTGTGTCTTTCGGCTTTTCCCGGTTAGGGGTCGCCACAGCAGAACTCCGGTCCGCTAATGATTGGTAGTTGATTTTTACGTGCCGAGTTACCAGCCCCGACGCACAACCTTCAATGAAGAAACGCCCATTCACGCATGTCTCGATGCAGAAGACGCTCTAGCTGAGAATCGAACCGGACAGCGTCTTACTGTGAGGTGACAACTGTTTTTAAGTGTGTTTATATATTTTCATTGGTATGTGTCTTTAAAGATTTAGTCACCTGATTGCAGGGTCACATGACTTGCATCACATATTATATGGCTATTTAAAGATTTCTATAGCACTGTATGTTTGTATTTTAAAGATGTCTCTAATAAAAATGAAATGAAGGTGCTCAAATTCACTGGAAGACATTTGTTCAGCATTCTTTTCATTTATGAGACATGTAAAGCGATAACAGAAGAATTAAAAATAGGATGGTAGAGACCTCAATGGGGCATTTACCCTTAGAAAATTCAGTAAGTAGACCAATGCTGCAAAAGTCTTGCAGACTGAAATCAAAGGTAGTGTTCGAAATGACGGCAAAAAAGTTCTGAGGATTAGGTAGTATGTCACATACTTACCTTTCACCTTTGACATAGGACATATGACACATGGAAGCTACAGAGGCTTTGGTATACTGGTCAGACGTTTAGATATCCATGGCAGGATATCCCAGTTGTAAAGAATACTGCAATAGTGATAAGGAAGGACATCTAGCTTTCTGCAGTATGGAATTTTTAAATTACAGAATTTTAGGAATTTTCTTACATTCTCTAGATTAACTGCACTGTTTCCCAGCACTTAAAAAGACTGGTGAAGATGCTTGTCTAATCTGTCCATTAATCTCAGAAGAAGCAAGACATGAACTGCAACTACTTTAAAGCTCCTTCAGCAGAAGCATCATATGTCAAAGAAAATAAATGAACTTCCATGAAGAGGTATGAAGTGATTTTTTTTTTTTTGTTTTTTATTGGATTTTTATCTACTGGTCCTGGTTTTGGTCCGAGTTTTACTTTGGCTAACTGGTATTTTAAAGTCTACGCATATAATCAGTAATATAAGAGCCAAAACCTTTTTTTTTAGCTCTGTACAGCATTTCAAGTAAATGGTCATGATGTATTTTTCTGATAACAATCACCAAATGACAGCTCACAGTCTAAGATCATGCTTAAGAATTTAACGGATGACATGCCTTCAGTGCAAGTTTCATCAGCTCCTGTGGTCAGCACATTTCTGTATTTAAAAGACACAACTAAGCCTGGCTGCAACATCAGGAAATTATTTTGCAACTTTGCTTAAGCACTACGTTTTGTGTCTATGTCAAAAGCAGCAGAATACTCAGGATATTTGAAAACATGTTTTCCACAGCCATATCCCATACCGTTTACAAATAAAGAGTAGAAAGTAAGTAATCAGAGAGATCCCTAAGATGTACTCATCTATACTATCCTTTTTGGACATTTGTGTGCTGTAATGACATTTATTAATGGAGTTTAAAGGAGATTACAGCTGTAGTACTGCAAATCAATAAAATACAGCCAAATGTGCCTCATTGCCCCCCCCCCCCCAAAAAAAAAAAAAGAAAGAAATTGGTAGCATTAAGTTATACCACTTTGAAAACGCAATGGAGCGGCTTCCAGTAGCCTAATATCAGGTCCAGGACTACCCAAAATGAAACAGGAAATCACTGAATGCTTCTAACAAGTGAAAATCACAAATGTGAAATTATGCATAACCTTATTATATGGCTTTTACTCCTTGACCTGTACTTTGTTCTACTTCCCAGGCGGGAATCCTTAGGCATTTTTGAAAAATAAGACTTTAAGATTCAGCCGTTAGCTTTTATTGATATTCCTGTTATCCAAATCAATCCTGATTGGTATGTTTTTATGTCATGCTATAAAATGTGCAGTTTATCTTTTGAGATATACTATGCTTGGAGATTTTGCTAGGCAGTCTCATACAAGGGAACTGCAATGAATGATTGCTCTTCCAAATCTCCTCCATACACAACAGTAAGAAAACTGGCAACTCAGAAATTAATCTCATACATTAAAAGCAACATTCTAAGAAGGGTACAATTACTTTTATTATTTTAAATTGCCGTGGTTATACTTTTCTATCAAAAAATGAAAAATTAATGCAGACACGAGCTACAAGAAATAAGGATAACAAAGCTAGTTGATTTCAAAACATTTTCATGAAGAACTATCAAAATGGAGGACACTTACAAACAGTATTAATAAAGTACTCATTGCAGTACAAGGAGACAGCCAGGTTCAAGAATTAGGTAACTGCCAAAGTATTTCCAGAAACAAAGGGCTAAAGGCAGCGTGCCATGCTGGAAGGGAAGTAAGGAACAGTGGGACAGTAACTGACAGACACTAGGATGGAAAGGGAGTAGGTTGAGCGAAAAACAGAAATTACTTCCATAACAGAGGACCAGATGGCTAGGATCCTTAAGAATTTTTCCAGTGTGCTGTCAAACCGCCAGACTCAGGTTTTCAACATTCGACGACTGCAACAATTCCTTAAGACTGGAAGACAACAATTGGAGCACCCCTGTACTGGAAGCAGGTAAAATTCATGGAACTGGGGGCTCATTAGCACATCAACAGTGGCAGGAATGGCTAGATGCTTTCCTAGCCTAGTGAACAGCAATAGCTAGGAAAACAACCAACATTGTTTTAATGCTAGAAGGAATTGTTAGAAAAATATAATAAAATTTTATGGCTGCGTTATCAATGTTTTCCTTGAAAAAGATATACTATTAGATGTGGTCTACCCAGACTTCAGCAAGGCTCTTGACTCCATTCCATATATGATGCTACAATGAAGACTGGAGAGGCTGGGTTTAGGATAAACACTGAAAGCTCTATCATCACATTGCAAAGCAAGTATAACAAACAAACATCTGGAGCTTGGCATAACCTTCTTACCACAACACTATGCCAAATTATACATTTTTTTTCTGTTCCAAAAAGTGCGCTATTTTTTAAATCCAGTTAATTGCCAAGGATGGCCTCCTGATTTTTTTCCTCAGCTAAAATTCTACCTGTATAAAAACAAGGAAATAATTACATTTTAATACACACACAATGTCCTCACTACACTGTCCCCCCCCCATCAGACAAAGATAAAAACATCATATTTCTTATATTCAGCCTTAGTCCTGCTACAGTATATATCCTGGATACATTCCAGTCAAGAAAAAGTACTTTCTTACTTTAATATCACCAACATAATCATCAGGCACTGATGAGGCTCAGCCATCTCATAATATAAAAATAAAACATGCAGTTTACTTCAACATATGTATACTACACATTTTACTACAAACACTTTTCTTTATTATTCAAGGATACAGTGGATATAAAGTGTACACACCCCTGTTAAAATGCCAGGTTTTTGTGATATTTTATGAGACCACAATAAATCATTTCAAAACTTTTCCCACCTTTAATGTGACTTATAACCTGTACAATTCAATTGAAAAACAAACAAATCTGTTAGGGAAAAAATATACAAAATAAAAAACGTACGATAAGCTAGTTACATAAGTGTGCACACCCTTAAACTAATACTTTGTTGAAGCACCTTTTGATTTAATTACAGCATTCAGTCTTCTTGGGTATACACCTGCCATCAATTAAAGAGACTCTGATTAACCCTACATGAAGTTCAGCTGTCCTAGCAGGATTTTCCTGATATTTACTCAGTTGCCTGCTACAGCAAAAGCCATGGTTCGCAGAGAGCTTACAAAGCATCAAAGGGATCTCATTGTTGAAAGGTATTAGTCAGGAGAAGGGTACAAAAAATTTCCACAGCATTGGATATACCATGGAACACAGTGAAGACAGTCATCAAAAAGTGGGGAAATTATGGGACAGCAATGACATTGCAAAGAACTGGACATCCCTCCAAAATTGATCAAAAGAAAAGATGAAAACTGGTAAGGGAGGCTCCCAAGAGACCTACAGCAACACTGAAGGAGCTGCAGGAATTTCTTGCAAGTACTGGTTGTGTATTGCACGTGACAACAATTTCCTGTATTTTCCATATGTCTGGGCTATGGGGTAGGGTTGCAAGATGGAAGCCTTTTCTTACACAGAAAAACATCCAGGCTCAGCTAAAATTTGCAAAACAATACATCAAGTCTGCCAAAAGCATGTGGGAAAATGTGCTATGGTCTGATGAGACCAAGGTTGAACTTTTTGGCCATAATTCCAAAAGGTATGTTTGGCACAAAAACAACACTTCCGCATCACCAAAAGAACACCATCCCCACGGTGAAGCATGGTGGTGGCAGTATCATGCTTTAGGGTTGCTTTTCTTCAGCTGGAACTGGGGCTTTAGTCAAGGTGGAAGGAATTATGAACAGCTCTAAATACCAGTCACTTTTGACCCAAAACTTTCAGGCATCTGCTAGAAAACTGAAGATGAAGAGGAATTTCACCTTTCAACACGGCAATGACCCCAAGCACACATCCAAATTAACAAAAGAATGGCTTCACCACTTCACCATAAGAAAATTAAAGCACTGGAATGGCCTAGCCAGAGCCCAGTCCTAAATTCAAAGGGCTGTGTACAAGAGATGCCCTCACAATCTTACAGATTTGGAGCGCTTTTGCAAAGAAGAGTGGGCAAATATTGCCAAGTCAAGATGTGCCATGCTGATAAGACTCCTACCCAAGAAGACTGAATGCTGTAATTAAATCAAAAGGTGCTTCAACAAAGTATTAGTTTAAGGGTGTGCACACTTATGCAATCAGCTTATTGTATGTTTTTTTTTATTTTTTATATTTTTTTCCCCTAACAGATTTGTTTTTCAATTGAATTGTACAGATTATAGGTCACATTAAAGGTGGGAAAAGTTTTGAAATGATTTATTGTGGTCTCATTTTTTATATCACAAAAACCTGGCATTTTAACAGGGGTATGTACACTTTTTATATCCACTGTACATCTTCAGTCATACCTCTCAACTGTCCAGATTTCTGAGTCATATTTTTGTCTGTTCCTCGAAAAATTTGCAGTTTTCTGGCAAATCACTGAGGATTGAAGTCACTAAATAATGACACATTTGAGTTTCAGACTTCATATTCTTCAGAAAATGCATGCTAACACACATCCTGTTATTCTAGCTACTTTCTAAGTTTATAAGAGCAATATTTAAAAGCTGCCCGTACTTTTAGATCTTTGACCCCCCCCCCATTATTTTAGGCTTTATACGGATTTTTAGCCCCAAGAGGTTGAGAAGTTATGTCTTCAGCTCCTTCATTGCCCTTTTTAACACTGATGACAAAAGTGGGAATTATGCTTTAAGCTCCTCCCACCACTAACACAGTCAACAAATGTCCCATCCTTTTAAGCTACTTCTTGGAGAAACAGTTCTCGTGTCCAAACTGCATCTTATGGAAATGGCATTCGGCAAATCTTCCATTTTTTCCCATCTTCCACATTACTGTCGGCCTTCTTCCTCATCATCCTGACCACCCAACAGTGGTCTCTGGTTCAAGTCCAAGGTACCCCTGATTATTTTAGTCACCTCCTGGGCTTTTTTTTTCTGTTGCTCAATTATTTTCCTTTCGCAAATTCTCTCTTCTAAAGATAGCGAAACCCCTAGAATGATAAGGAGAGTCTCCTCCAGCTTGCTGCTCAACTCTTTGTTGTGTAAACTTTTTTTCGTCTTTAGCCTGTTCTGCATCCAAAAATATCTTTGATCCTCCAGGAAAAATATTCTAAAAAATAGCTGCATATAGAAACTTGAATCTCACACCTGCCCCCTCAACATCCTCTGATTGCAGTTATGAACTCACTTCTCTTCTGCCATGTGTATAGTCTTTGTCTTTTCTGCTTTTCCCGGTTAGGGTTCACCACAGCAGAACTCCGGTCCGCTAATGATTCGCAGTAGATTTTTATGGTGCCGAGTTGCCAGCCTGACGCCCAACCTTCAACGAAGGCACGCCCATTCACGCATGTCTTTTGAAGGCCACTCGACCGTGGGGAGGACATGCAGACTCTATACAGAAGGCACTTCAGTCGAGAATCGAACGGGAGAACCTCTTGCTGTGAGGCAACAACACTACCACTGCACCACCACGGCCATGTGTATAGTGAATAATGATTTTTAAAAACACTCTGGTGTCCCTAATTGTTAATATGTTGCCATTCTTCCACGTTGTTGTCAGGAGCGTCTCTTTCTGCTTGTATGACTGCATCTTTACTACTATAAAACGTGGCTTCTCTCATGGCAAAATGTGGCGCATACTCACAGTGTGCCCTTTCAATTAACAAATCCTGCGGTGGAATACCAATCCAGCTGCTTATCTGTGCTTTCAGAAAATGAATGCAGTCTAATCCTTCCAGTGTCAATAGTATAACTAAAAATCTCAGATTTAAATCTATGTGCTCCACCTGTACTATTTTTTGAAGAGTTTCTTTTTGAAAAGCCTCACATTCAGTCTGTCCTTCCTTTGGTCAACCTCAAACTTCGCAGTTGTACCAGATCATCTGGCAAGCCACATAAAGCTCCTTCTAATCCTTCCACAGTTTTTGTCATCTGTCTTTATATATTCCTCCAGTGTCTTACTTATTTTAAATACTTCTGAATGCATTCAATTTATATTTTCCTCTAAATTACTGGAAGCCATCTCCTGTACCAAAACTGAAACCTGAACTACCTTTTTCACAAAACAAACTGCTACAACCACTGTAGTAAATGCTCCACTCCAAAACTTGTACATAAACAATCCAACAGCAAATGGAGTCAACGCATGGCGAAACATGCACTGTTCATTCAGCAGTAAATGACAGTAAAAAGCAATTAAAACATATTTCTTTACTTCATATAACAATAATAAAAATGGTAAGTCCTTTCACAATTCTCCTTGTTGCTTCATCAGATCAGTTTAACAATTTTAAAACACGTATTTTATACTTAGCTCATTAAAAACACAGCAATCCAACTCAATTAATTAAAACCTGGCGCCAAAAACTAACCTATCACAAAGCACACATCAAAGCATTGTTGCTATGCATTTACTGCTAACTGAATGAAAACAACCATTGTTTACATTTAGTTCATAAAAATCGGAACCTTACCAGTGACTTTTTGCTTTCAGATGAGGTTTGACATAAATCCTATCATTCAGACCACTGCCTTCCGTTGCCTGTAATTTAATAATACATTCTGTCACATTACTCTCCATTTTATTCCTTATGTCCCCTTGCCTCATGGTGATTTTTGTTTCATCTACCATGAACTTAAAGCTGTGTGATTCATTAGTGTGTCTAACATGCTTGGATGAAGCATTATTTGGTGCTCCAATCCTAATATTATAAACATGTTCACGCATTCTACTATGCAGGTCTCGGTCTGTTTTTCCTACATTAAAATTTACTGCATATTTGGCAGCATGCTACATGCATTTTATGACCGCTACCACAGTCTGCTATTAGCTTAAAGAAATATCGCTTTCCTGTGTCTGGATGTATAAGCACTTCTGTTTGTATAAAACTGCAATAATTGCAGTGTCCACATGGACTTGTACTAAATACATGTTCATTATGTTCAACCACCGCTATTTCCAAAGTATTTTTTGGATAACAATTTCCATTTAAGCGATTTACAGTTTTTATATTTAACTTTAGAGTATTCACCTACTATTTCTCTGATGGTTCCATTAGTTAATAGCACCCGCCAATGGTTTTTTATAATTTCCATGACATTTCTTGAATCCAAAAGAAGATGATTAACATAATCTCTTTCCAGCTCTTGTTGTGCTAAACTAACCAGTTCTGAAAAAGATGGTCCAGCTTCACTTCAGCACCTCTCATCTTATATATACCCTTCAAATTTTCATCTATCTCCTTTTTACTGTATCCCCTAATCATTAAATCCTTAAGAAAAGAATCACGTTCCCTGTTAAAATTTTCATCTGCCACTGTTAGTCTAGGTAACCTCATCCTTGGCCCTTTATAATATTTTTAAACACAAACCTTCTATGCATACTATTATTATGCTAGCAGAAGTTGAAATTTCCCTATAAAAACCACCTCGGAACTTTACCTCAGTCCCACGTTACTCACAGGACAACTAGTTTGTGTGGTGAGCATCATTTAGGCATTTAATAAGCACTATTTAGGTCTACCTTACCTTATTATAGCACCCAGGAATATTGCTGTTAAGACAGCATCTGGTTTGGGCAATGGACAACATTGCTGGTTAGGTTAGCTGCATATTACACCAAGTAAGCACCCTTCCCTCATCCGGTTAAAAACACCCTCCACTCCTTTCCCTTGAAAGCACATATTAGGACCTACAACCATGGGTGGGCACTTTCCTACTGTCTCTGCATCCAGCTTGATGGACATGGGTATCCTGAGGCAATGTAACAATTGCTTTATGTACACTGACAACCACTTAATTCTCAAACAGACAAATACAGTATGTGGTAGATGTAGTTACACATTGACACAGGAGGCTAGTCTCTAACATACAGACACAAAAAGTAAACAGGTTGTCAGCGACTCACAGACACTACTCACCACACTCACAAAGGGCCAAACACATAGACCCACATATATGGAGGTGCTCACATATATTTTACCCAAACCTCAAAGGCCTGTCAGGCACAATCCTCAGCAACTCCACATGCACACAAACAAAACAATTCCCATCACAACACAAAGCCACACCTCACTGTGTCTCAGCTGCCAGGCACACAATGTGAAACACTCCACAACCCATTATTCTGGTTATAGGAGACTCCACTGTGAGACACACGGGTGTCCCTCTTTCCAGGATGGATAAGGGGTAGGTTACAGTTAGTTGCCTGTCAAGGGCCAGGATTCACCAGTTCATGCACATGCTCAAGTCACGTACCCCTAAGTACCAGTATGATTTAGTCACAGTCCATGTGGGCATGAAAGACCTGAGATATATGAGAGAGACATGACTGAGCTCTTAAAATGTGTGTCACAGGCAGGTATGAGCCTAGCACTGAGCATCATTCTACTATCTGAAAGGATGATGCCACAATACCAGCAGAAAATGATCAACTTTAACAACTGTCTTAGCTAGTGGTGTCATTCCAAAGCTGTCCAATACTTGTCAGCCTGGGAAGCCATGACTGACAGGCCATGTTGCTTTGCCAGGGGTGGTCTTCAACTGTCACATCTAGGCTTTTGGATATTGACCAAATCATTAACCAACTCTCTATAGTGCCATTTTTAGTCATTGCCAAGCAGATAAAACCTTCCAACATAACAAAAGCTACTCGGAAAAAGCTAAAAGTGTTGCTGCTGAATGCTAGGAGACTCAAGAAGAAACTGCTCTCTCTGGAAGCTCTCCTCACCCTGGAGAATGCTGAAGTCTGTGCAGTAATGTTGACATCTGTGTAGTTATTGACACATGATTCAAAGCCATGGAAAGCACTCTGGCAGTGTCTGGCTCTAACACCCTTCATACATTCCGAACACCTACTGAACATGAAAGAGCAAAAGGCGGAGGTGTATCTACCTACATAAAGGATAAGCACACCTTAAGGCTGGTCAAACAATATGACATGCTTGAGCTACTGTATGTCCAGCTAACCATGGGAAAAATCCATTACCATAGCCTTGTTACCAATAGGTCTCCCATATTGAACCAAGAAACCCATGCATCATATCTGAAGTTACTATAATTACTTACCATCCAGCCCAATACCATATACATGAATGGCACGCTACCAGGTGTGCTGGTAGATCCTTTTATTTAAGGCATTATTGGTTTTACCGAAGTAGAAGGCAGAACGGGTGTAGCACCTAGCCAGATATACCACCCTGTCAGATAAGCAGTTAAATCTACCAGTGACTGTCCATTTATTTATCTGCAACAAACTACCCCCAAATCAGTGTCAATAAAAGAGCATTGGTGGGAATGACCACAGATTAAAGTCTTAAATGAGCCACTCAAATGTATCCTCCTGAGTTTTTCCAAAATACTCTTTATATTGAAACTGTTCTTGAATGTAAATGTGTGTGTGTGTGTGTGTGTGTGTGTGTGTGTGTGTGGGGAGTTAGTTGAAAAATTTTCAAATCACCACCATATTGCAGAATGTGCCAGTTCCCGCATAATATTTTCTGGACGTCATGAGCATTCAAGAAGTTATGTAGCACCATGGTGTTAAAATGACTGAAGTTTGGAACAGAGAAGTGACCACCATTAACTCTGCTGTATTGAAGGACAAAATTCTGTAAGCCCTTTCTAACAATAGGACTGTATTTTCCATCTCTTTCCTGTAACACTTGAGCACTTATATTGTGAACCATCATTGTTGAATATCTGTGTTCAAAGAACATGTTTTTCAACTTCACAAATTGATAAAGACAAAAATAATCACAAATTGATAAAGACAAAAATAATCACTATTATTGTAGAGCAAAGGTGAATGTAAATAAGAGGAGCAAGTGTAGTTTTTGTATTAGATATGTTTGCTTCTACTGCTAACTCTGCACTTTACATTCAAGCATGTATTTTTTAACAAACTCTGTTGTACTCTAATTTGTAATAATTACAAATTGAATTAATATACGGATGCATTGATGCTTTGTTTGGAGTTTCAGCATTTAAGTGACTGTCTTTAAGATGACGTCAAATGTTCATTGATACTAAGTAATTAGTGTTATAACAGGAAGTTTCGTGGACACAATGTATCCTACTGGAGGAAATAATTTTAAAAGTTTATAAAGTTCTAGAGTTTGTATATTCAATTGTATTTTGGTATGAAGAAGCGGGCTTGACCTGTGAAATTGCTAACCGATTTAATTAAAACTATCTGATTTTATGTGACCCTGGCTGTGTGTCAGTTTGTTCGCATTATTTTACTTATATATACATGTGACGCCCATGCCCTGGCCCAGCAATCAAGGAGCCTCAATCCTCACCACTAACACCAGTGAGAGGCGTCTCATATAAAAGGAAAGGATAACAAATACACACAGTAAAGTGCAATTTCCCTTCAGAGCACACAGAGATCACAGTCAGTCCGGGGCTGGTCGCTCCCCTGCTCTCCAGGTCCCCAATAAAACTCTCCACTTGCACAGCTATAGGGGTCCAGATCTCAGCCTAGTGGGCAAGCTAAAACCTCCAGCACCCTCTCTGTCCAACTAGTGCTTCATGTCCCTGCCCAAGTAGCTGACACACACACACACACACACACACACACACACACACACACACACACACACACACACTTTGAGAAGAGTTTATATAACCACACAAGACACTCCTGGGGAAGGCTGGCACCGGTTCTCCAGCAGTGCCCCATTTTCCCAGACCTATATGGTAGTACCAGCTGCCACCATCCACTAATATTTATCAGCTACTCAAAGGCCCTTAAAAGGGTGTCCAATTATTACTGTGTGATATCATTATCCAGTTGGTAGTATAGCCCAGGGCAAAAGCTATTGGGGTAGCTTTGTACAATTTTACCAAAGGCATGCAAGTACTCTAAAGAGCTTAAATTATCTCTACAAAAATAGCCACAGTTGAAAGGGTTTAAAAATATTTAATAACAAATAGTCAAAACACAAGACAATACTTTTTACTACTCAGTGATAATCAAGAGTTGAGAGATCACAGAGAAATACTTAAAATAATTCAGTAGTACAGTTCTGACATCAGAGAAAACACAGTCTAATCTTTCTAGTTTCTAGCTATTTCTAAGAGAAAACACAAGTCTAAGATAAACTTACATATACAGTGAAACAGTGCTGATGAGTTGGATGGTCAAGACAAAAATGCTTAATACTCTCTGATTCTGTTTTTAAAATCACATTCCTGGTTCACATTACATCATTCTTCACACTTCCCTGGGTTCCCAGGCTAACAGAAACAACATTTACATTCTCCACCTCTGGGCAGAACCCAGAGCAATAAAGGACATTTATGCATGCAAATTCTGGCCATTAACTCTGGCTTTAAAACAATACGCAGGATGCCTCACTCCAGACTTACTGACTCTGAGTTTTAACATCAAAGGGTCACAACACGCTTTACTTGGCCAGTAGAGTGCACAGTTCCACATGTAACACTATTTTTACCATTTAAGAAAACAAGCCTGTGGTTTACATTAATATTTACAGATGACAGAATTATCTCCAAAATTCTATCTGGCTAATTCTATCTGGCTAGGCTGGCAGCCTTCACCTATCTTCACCCAATCTTCACAATACATTTTATATACATATATATATATATATATATATATATATATATATATATAATAACTGGTTTTGAATGAATAAAATGCAGTATAAATATTATACATCTGGAATGCTGATAAACAAGCTGCTTAGCAGTAATGCCATTTGTCTCCTGTCTCCAAAGAAAAAGAAGGAAAACTTGTAAACACAGTTCGTTTATCCATTTGTTTGTATCCTTTGTCCAAATGTAAACAAGCACATTGTGAGTGGGCAATCAGTCTTATGTACTTCACAAGACCTTTCCATTTCACAGACCATCTTTGCTGCATTTAAAAATCACTGTGGCTTTAGGTAGCAAGGTTTGGACTGCCAGTGTTGATTGTCTCCTGTCTCCAAAGAAAAAGAAGGAAAACTTGTAAACACAGTTCGTTTATCCATTTGTTTGTATCCTTTGTCCAAATGTAAACAAGCACATTGTGAGTGGGCAATCAGTCTTATGTACTTCACAAGACCTTTCCATTTCACAGACCATCTTTGCTGCATTTAAAAATCACTGTGGCTTTAGGTGGCAAGGTTTGGACTGCCAGTGCTGATGCGGACAGGATCTAAAGAAGGCAGTGAGGATGGCATTCTTTCTGTGCAAACCTATGTATATCAGTGGTGCACAGACTACCAATACAGGTAAGTTGCTGTGTGTGGAAGAGTATGTGTCTGTATGCCTGAGTGTCACTAAATGTTTAAGGGCATTGTGCATGAGCATCTGTGAGTGAACATATGTTGAGGGTCCTTGGATAGGGGGCCCAGTGTTTGTGTGTGATCCTCTTAGCAACCATGCTACACAGTAGCATAGGGAATAGCTGTTGTAGGTGCACACTGGAGAAATACATAGCCATGCAAAATCCTGAATAATGAAATGCTGACAGATTGGAAATGTGGATGACTATGATTCATAAAATGCCACCACAGTGTATCAGAACATTGGTGCGGGGTGAACTGTGCTGCAGTGCCTTTAATATGAGCAATATTCACTGGTTTTCTTTTACATTTAGATGAGTGCCGTAGCTTTTTATACAAACCACAGGCATCAGTGGTAACTATCCTCAATTTTTTAGCAGCCTTAATATTTTTCACTTTCTGTTACCTGTATGAGGAAAATAATTTCTGCTCTACCTTTCAAGTTTCAATAATCCTGTGACTACTTAATTTTCTCATTTACAGGAGGAAGGCTGTGATTCTATGGTGCACTGTCTCCACTATAAATAGCTTAAATGTTTGTTAATAAAGCATTTAAACCTATTACTTTGCACACTGGTTCTTATCAAGAATGATTGCGGATCCTCACGTTAATCTACAGTTATATTCCTTCAAATGTATTACTGGTTCCAGATGACACCCAAGTTCAGAGATCCTCAAAACGTCATCTTCCTCCAGTTTCAAAGGTGCAGTGCAGCCTAGCTTCAGTCATTCCACAGAAAAGATACCATTACAGAAAATACTATGATGCATGCTACGTGTTTCTTAATCTTCACCTAAATTTACAACTCAGTCTGCACAAGAGTCCCCATTGCTCATGGATGGAAATCTGTAGGGATGATAGGATGGGTTACATTTTATTTTTTATTTTATTTTACATTTGTTTACTGGGAAAGTCTGACTGGATAGAGTTCCTTTTTCAGCAGAGACCCGAGGAGAAAAGCTCCACATTTATAACAGGACAAATGTACAAAATATCAAAATAACAGAGAAGTAACACAAATACAGTGTAAGACATACAAAATTCTTAATACATCAATTTTACATATATAGACTTAGGTTTATACACATTTCTAATAGCATAGGATACTGATATGTCTATCTACCAAAAACTGTTTGTATGTGCATAACTATGGAGAGATAACACATGTAAATAATACTATATTATCAAGGAGAGATGATAATAAAAAGAAAACAGACCAGTTACTAATTGAGACAATGCGCTGGATGTTTTGGGGGCAGAGACCGAGTCAGATTAATTACTGTGAAAGAAAGGATGGTGTGAACAAGATAAGAAGAATAAGGAAGAGAGGATAGAAGAGCTAGATAGCAAGGCGGGGGTTGCAAGAAGGCACTCATAAGTTATCTAGGGTTGGTGCATAAGCATAGCTTTGTATTCAATAAATGGGATTTAAGTCTTTTTAAACTGCAGAGTGTTTGTAGTTGCTTGCATATCTATAGGCAATGCATTCCACATTTTAGCTATGCATGTAGAATAGAGGGTATCTTCAGGGGCATTTTTGGATTTGGAAACTTTTAAGAAGGATTTATTATTTGATTGTAAAGACTGGCTACTAGTGTAGGGGAGTAGAAGGTTTTGCAGAGCAATTTTTTTTTCAGGTTCATTTAGAAGTGTATGGGCCAAAGTAAGTTGGTTATAAGTTAAGAGATAAGGTAGTTCTATAGCTAGTTACGTTGTTTGAATGCAAGGCAATGGTGCATGCTAAAGTTGGAGTCTTTTGCAAACTTTGCAGTCTTACTATAGAAGGTATCTAATTTTGCTAGGTCTGACTTTTTTTTAGCTTTGTCAGAATGAGCGGGGCATATAGGAGTGTGGAAATTAGGTGTGTTCTTGCAATGGTAGCCTTTGTGTTATTGGTTAGGTGTTGTCTATTTCTGTAAAAAGTACCACGTTTTTTTATTCACTTTCTTGTCTGATTGGGCTATGTGTAGGTCGAATTTCACAGTGTCGTCAATAACAACACCTGGAAGTTTAGTCTGGGAAACAGGAGAGATGGTGGTATTGTTTGTAGATGTGATCTTAAATGGAGAGAGGGGATCTATAATTCTAATGGTTTGGAATATTATGAGTTTAGTCTTGTTGGGGTTTAGAATAAGTTGAGCTTCAGAAAGACATTTCAACTGCAGAGAAGGACTGCTGTGTTAGTTGTTGCAACTGTTGGAGTGATGATGCAGCACATATTAATGTAGAATCATCTGCATGTAGGGCTAGGGAGTCATTCAGGGTACTAGTGTGTAAATTGTTAGTGAAAAGGAGGGGACCTAGAATGTAACCTTATGGTACACCTAGGGTAACAGACAGTAGAGGAGATATTAACTTTAATAAAAATCCACACTGACTAAGCGCTTTCACCCACAGTTGGACTTCTTCAGAGTCTCTGAAGAAGCCCAACTCTGGGTGAAAGCACTTAGTCAGTGTGGATTTTTATTAAAGCTGATGGTTCTGATGCAGATCTGCTTTTTCTTACTAGTTTCATGCTTTACAATTTCATCAGTAGTGGAGATATACTTTTGTTGCCATTTTACAGCTTGCTGGCACCCTATTAAGTAGTCTTTGAACCAAGTAATTGTGGATTGACTAAGGTTTAGTTCTAAGAGTAATTGTATAAGTTTGTTATGACAGACGGTATCAAATGGTTTTGATAGCTCTACAAAGATGGAGGATACTATTTTAACATTGCTCCTATGTTGATTAATGATGCTTGTGAAACTCATTAGGGTAGAAGTAGTGCTGTGGTAGGGCAGAAATCCATGCTGGGTTTCAGATAGCAGGTTGTTATCAAGGAGATAGATGCTGCATAATTTCGGTGGATGCATCTCTCTAGAACTTTAGTCAGGGGTGGCAACATAGCTATTGGCCTGTAATTAGACAGTTCTAATAATTTTCCTCCTTTGTGTAGTGGAATGGTGTGTGAAATTTTCCAGATTGTTGGTATCTTTTGTTCAAAGACAGATCGGTTTAATTAAGATGGATACTGGGTAGGAGATGGCATCTGCAGCCAGACTGAGATATTCAGCTGGTAGGTTATCAGCTGCTAGGATCATTGTTTTTTGAATTTTTTTCAATATTTGTTTATAGTGCCTGTTTGTACACGCTGGAAATCAAAGATGCTGCTATCTGGGCTTGCTGTTAAAATTTCTGTGAAGGTGGTGGAACAGTTATTTGTGAGAGCTAGTATGGACTTTGTGAAATATTTATTAAACTGTATAGCTATACAGCCTGAGTTGTTAGTGGTTATAGGGATGGGGGTACTGGTGTTTTCAGGTTGTAGGATTTTATTAATAGCGGACAACACTTCTCTGGGTTGTTCTGATGTTTACTTTGAATGTACTGGTAGTGATTAATCTTGTCCTGTTTGACTTCATTTTAGCTTTATTTCTAAGTTATTGATACGTCTGTTCAGTCACTTGTGTTCTGCGTTTTTTGCCACAGATTCCCAACTTTCTCTCTCTTTTTTAGTAGTGATCTGGAGCCTTTAGTTAAGCATGGAAGATAGCTGGATATGAAATTTTGAGTGTTAAAGGATTTTGGTCCTAATTTCATGATAGCTGGTGATTTTTGTTAGATTTATTCACTTCTTCTTCTTTCGGCTTTTTCCCGGTTAGGGGTCGCCACAGCGGATCACCTTGTCCGCACATTGAATGGCAGTGGAGTTTTACGGTGTCGAGTTGCCAGCCCGGCGCCCAACCTTCCACAGAAGGCACACTCACACGCACACCTAGGGCCAATTTAGAATGTCCAATCCACCTGCAGCATGTCTTTGGGATGTGGGAGGAAACCGGAGCACCCGGAGGAAACCCACGCGACCACAGGGAGGACATGCAGACTCCGCACAGAAGGCACCCCAGCCGAGGATCGAACTGGAGAACCTCTTGCTGTGAGGCGGCAATGCTAACCACTGCACCACCGTGGCCGCCCGTTAGATTTATTCACTGCCTAAGTAAAAAAGTTGAAAGATGATCGCTCAGACTATATGTAAGACAACCAGCATGTAAAGACAGAGAAAGTCTGTTTGTTACTATCCAGTCAAGGATGGATTTCCTACTTGATGTTTTATCAGTTCTAGTGGGGGCTTGTATGATTTGGGTAAAGCCATGGAGGTTTATGTGATTTGAAGGGTTTGTGAGTTACAAGTATCTCAATCTATGTTGAAGCCCTTCCACAATAATTGTTTCCTGAGGAAGAGAGCTTGAAGCCAGTACAGGATATGTTCTAGAGTGTAGATGTTATTACCTGGAGGTATACAGGTTCCAATTATGTTTAAGTATTCTTTGAAATTGATCTTAACTTTTGTAAAGATTAATTCTGCATTATTGAAGTCAGGAGTATTTTGTTGTAGGACCTCTAGACTAAGGTTAATTTTAAATAGAATGGCTATTCCCCCTCCTTTATTTGCCCTTTCTATCTACCCTATAAATACTGTAACTTGGAGGTAGAATTTCATTATCGTTAATTTCTGCTTTTAACCAGGTTTCAGTCATCAGAGCAATGTCAGGACAGTAGTGGGTGAGAGTGGCGTGAAGTTTATGGGTTTTGTTAACGATACTTCTAATGTTCAAATTTAATAATAGGAGGTCAGATCCTTTCTGAGAGAGGTTTAGTAAACTATGGCTGCCATAGTGGGGTTGGTGTTGGGGCCACGGCTTGAATGGGTATCACCACAACGAATTAGCTGTGAGGCGATATGGCCTTGAGGAGTTTTACTATGACTGTGTTATATTTCAGTGAGATATTGGGATTGTTTTGTTGTGGCATTGCAGTACAAGTAATCTGATCAATACAAGTAATTTTGTACATTGACGGTCATACTTCAATATTTAAAGGTTTTTTATGTGGTGGATAGGGCAATGGCGTATTACAAGGGGTTGCTGACCTATTAATGCAGTGATGCAGTGGTAGCATTGTCGCCTCACAGCAAGAGGCTCTCTGGTTTGATTCTTGGTTGGACTGCCTACTGTACGGAGTCTGCATGTTCTCACTGCATTCGTGTGGGTTTCCCCCAGGTGCTCCAGTTTCCTCCCACATTATAAAGACATGCATCTGGAGTGTTTCTCTCTGGGCCGCTGCTGAAAATTGGCTTTGTTCCAAGTCGGAATTTCCCAGTAAATAAATGTTAAATAAATAAAGACTAATGTGGTATGAGGTGAGGTTTGCTGCTATTGTTAGGAGTATTATTGCAACAACATGGATGGGTATCATGTTGATTTATTTGAATGTTTTTTGTAATGTACTGCTGTACTGTAATAGTTGAGAGAGTTATATTATTTATAAGCATTCCTATCTTGTTATGGGGGAGACCAGTACTATGTAAAAATGATGTAATTCAGTTTGTTAGTTGGGTTGGGTAATAGGGCTTGTGGGTGTGGTTAATTTAAAATAAATTTAGGCATAGCAGGGGTGGTAGGGAAATGGGGTCAGATTAGGGGAGCGGAGTGAGCTCAAGCGCAGTGAGGATGAACACAGTGGGTAGAGTCAGGCCATGGCATGCATTAAAAGAAAAAATATCAACTATCCAGGTTTGTTCTAACCCAGTTAAATAATTTTCCAATTCAGAAACACTTTACTTAAAAAGTAAGGATTATTTCACTTACTGGTGAATTGAGCCTTTTATGAACAAAAGTTAAAGTAATTACTGCTTAGCCAGGGTTTATTAGAGTATACGCAGTTACAATATCCTTTTTCAGCAGCTGGATTACATGAGTGTAATATGTTCTATGTGCTGCTTGTATTTATAACTAAATGTAGGTTTATTAGGTTAGATAGTGGCCAGGAAAACTTGTTTGAGCTGCCAACCCAGGCAATGTGCTCATTAGATACAGTTTAAGTCTTTTAGAGATTTCTCTAGTTTAGTTAAAATAAAAATCCCTTAACAGCTGATCTACACAATTTTCAGGTGGGTCTCCTTGCCCGAGTATCTGTGAGGTCCCGGACACTTGTTTGGAGTAAGTGGCTGCAATTAAGGTTGTTTCAGGGTTAGTTCGGAGGTGAATGCTAGTGAAGCACACATGCTGTGCGTCCGGACACCATGGAGGAACATCACGTTCATGACTTTTCCAGTAGACTGTCATGCTCATTAATACTAAGAGTGTTGCTGTTTCAAACACTAATCTTACAGCAAGACAGCCTCTCTCTGTATTGCTCATTAACACACATACCCACCCTGAGATTCAGAATGGCTTACCACAAAGCAGAAGCTTTATTTCAGAAGGTTTCCACTTTGCTATAAGCCTTTCTGAATCTTAGACCAGTCTCTTGTTATTTGTTTCCTCCTTGTGGGGGTCTTAACACACAGAGTGGTCTTGCAAGCAAAGCTGCATCCTGATGTGGTAGTCTGGGGGAGTGGCTAATGATAATTAGCCATGTGCACCCCACCCCAAATATGTTTGCAGAGAGTTTTGCTTATCTGAGTGTTTCAGAGAACCTCTTGTCAAGTAACTCTAAGAGGAAAAAGTGATCATCATCTTTAGATGGGATTCACCCATTCTCTCCTAGGGGAGTACCAGCACTTAGTCTAGCAAAGCCATGGGGGGCTGAGGTGTTAGTCTGCATATGTGTGCATGTGATGTGATGTGTATGGGTATGCCTGTAGGAGCATGAATGAGGCTAAATGAGTGTTGTGTGTGTGTGTGTGTGTGTGGGGGGGTTAAATAGGAAATTGTAAGTCAGGATGTGTGTGGAAGTGTGTCTGTGTGCGTGCGTCTGCCTGGGTGGTACCACTACAGAGAGCAAGTGTAAGTGGGAATGTGTGTGTTTGAGCATCCGTGTGGGTAATTGGGTAAGTGTTTATGTGAGTGTAAGCAAGTGCTGGGAGCTTGTTTGTGAGCGAGTGTGTGTGCGTTTGCATGTAAGGGATGTTCCAGTTTCCTCCCACTAAAAATAAAGATTTACCATTGCTCTTTTGGTCTAAGACAAGGCTGAAAAGGGTTGGATATGGATCAGTTCACTTGCCCACTTAAATGAAAAACAAGAAAGGTCAATGCTGATTTAAAATTATACAGTCAATTTTATCAGATCATACTACACACATGTAAAGTGACATTTAATTACCTTCAGGCTGCCTTCATCTTGCTCTGAATCGTCATCATGACAATGCCTTTTATGTCTTGCTCCCCTTCTTTCTGTTATCTTCAGACCAATGCCATCCAGTTCATTCAGAAGAACTGAAAGAACTCTCTCCTGCACCCCAGAATTATTACTTCTAGTGGATCGGGATCCGATGATAGACTCGATTTCATCCAAAAATAACAATGATGGGGCACTGGCTCTTGCTTGTCGAAAAACCTGCATTTTTATACGAAAATGTAAAACATTTTAATGAAAGTTTAAAGGAAATATATAATGTACATATTCAAATTTCACCAGTAATATCTCACATAAAATGTATTTATTTAAATGTTGATGTTTTGATGCCTAAATGCACACATCTACCTAACCATAGTTATAATACAAAACAAAAATAACTTGCTCTTTTTATAAACCAAGCAGAAAAAAATTGGAAAGATTCCGAGATATGGTCTGCACAGCATAGAGCGAGTACACACAAACACACAGGAATAAAGCAAACTACCGATTCAAACAGTGAGCAGTATGTCTGCAGAAGCAACAGGTTACGTGCACTGAGCAAGCAGCTGTTGCACTATACACATGTGAACGAACTACACAACAGGAATAAAAGACTAGAAATTAAGATATGGCTTATGATTTCTAGTGAAACAGCAGTACCTCTTAACTACAGAGAAGAGCTATCAGACGGCAGTCCAATGTGCACCTATAGAAGCAGAGCTTGTGATTCCATTACTGATAAATTCATCAGTGTAGACATGATCATCACTCCAATAAATGCAGAGATCCATGTTTGTTTTACCTACTTGTGTATAATATGACAGTGTGTTTGTATTGCAAAGATGGAGACAGATACACCTACACTGAAAAATTACAGACAGTTTGTATGGAAATTAAAGGTAAGTTAGTCTAATACAAATAGGAATTGCGATATGTGAGGGAAAAACAGGTTTGTGGTATATTTTGCGAGAAAGTCAGGAAAGAGAATTAGATGGCAGTAAGGAAGTAAGTGAAGAAGGGAGAGTAAGGAGATGTAAAGAATGAAAAGGTACTTTTTCACATTTAGGGATATAATTTATCCTGGTTTTGAGTAAGAACAGAGTCTGATTTTAGCTAGGAAGTCTTTCAGAATGGTTTTGAAGGATGCAAGGGAGAGTATAGATCTGATGGATACAGGTAATGAGTTCCAGGCCTTAACAACCTTGTATGAGTACAGATGATGCCCAGCAGATTTGTTAGGTTTGGAGACAGACATTAATTTTTGGTCAATGGATTGCAATGACCAACTGGGGATATAGCTGTGTACAATGTTTTTTAGTGCTGGACAGACTGATGGATGCTGGATAATTTAATAGCTGGTAAGAAGTTCTGTATCTATTAGCTGATGTGACAGTTCTAACCAATTAAGGCTTTTCAGTGCTATACAGTGGTGGGTTCTGAAAGGGGTACATGCAGCAAATGTAGCAATTTTTCTGCACCATTTTTCAAGTTTCAATTTTTGTGAAGCCTGAAGGTTAGTAAGGATGGGACTGCCATAAAGAAGAGTGGTGAGGACATAAGTGGTGGCAAGTGTAGTTTTTGCTGCATTGGTGAGAAAGTTTTTGGCTCTGTAAAGCCTCCCTAGTTTTGGATGAGTTTTTCTTATGCCATTTTGTAAATGCAGGTTACATGTAAAATTATCATCCATTACCACCCCTAATAATTTGCTATGAGAAGTGACTTAAATAGCTGTATCATTAAGAGAGAGGACTTTAAATGTGTATTTCCATGAGAGAGGAATTTGGGTAAAAAGTAGTAGTTCAGTCTTTTTTGGGTTGAGCATGAGTTGTAAGTAATGGAGCCATGTTTCAGTGGCTGTTAAAGCTTCCTGAGTAATTTTTTGGAGATGTACCATGTTGTCAGATGTGCAAATGAGAGAGGGATCATCTGCATATTGTATTAGGGTGGCCTGTTGTATGAAGGTATACAGGGTGTTGGTGAAAATGTTAAAGAGAAAGGGACCAAGGATAGAACCTTATGGTACACCTGTGGTGACTGGGAGGTAAGGAGAATGCGTGGAGTGCCATTTTACTGACAGATACCTATTGGACAGGTAGTTTTTGAACCACAGAAGGGTGGGCTAAGAGACCTAGTGAGGGCATTTGAAGTAGAAGTTTGCTGTGATAAACTGTGTTGAAAGCTTTAGACAGTCTAGCAATGAGGAAAAGGCTAGCTTGCCATTATCTCTAGCTTTACTGACAGTATCTATACAGGTTAGAAGGGCAGTGCTAGTACTGTGGGAAAGAGGGAAGCCATGTTGTGTAGGGGACAGGAGTCCTTCCTGCAGGAGATAGTATAGCAATGGTTTCTGAATACATATTTCAAGTATTTTGGCAAGGGGAGATAACATTGCTATAGGTCTACAGTTGTCATGTGTATTGAATTTCCTCCTTTGTGCAGAGTGGTAACGTGTGACTTTTTCCAGTGAGAGGGAACATGAGATTCCCAGACTGACCCATTTATAAGGATTGAGACAGGATAGGCAATGCTAGTTGCTGCTGTTTTTTAGGTTAGGTACTTGCTTAGGTCATCAGCTGAAGAAAAGCACAGTTTAAGAATAGTTTTATATAGATGTGGGCACAGGTTTCAAAGTGAAAGTGGATGTGGTGATATGTGGCTGTTGGGCAGGGTTGTGATTAGATTTTGAGGAATCCTTGGTTAGAGATGCTATACCATCTATAAAATAAGAGTTAAACTGTATTGCAGTTTCGAGGGGCGAGTTATCGGGAGAAGGGTTTGGGTGGAACTTTTGGCCGGGATGTAAGATTTCTTTAATGATGTCCACATTTTTTTTGGGTTGTGTTTAGTATTATTTTAAAGTAATTATAGTATAGTTTTTTTTACTTCATTTATTTGCTTTTTATGTATGATTGCGAAGCACTCTAAAGTTTAAGATATTGAGGTGTTTTATATTTCTGCCATCATTTCCATGCTTTTTCTCTATCCTGCATGAGCATTCGACTCTTTTTGGATAGCCAGACTGCATTATTTGTTTCCAGACTCCTCCTTCTAGGAGGTGCAAAGATATTTAGAAAAGTTGTACTGAATTAAATTACAGCATTGTCTAAACGCAGGGGTGTCCAACCTTTTGGCTTGTCGGGGCCACACTGAGTGAACAGAAATTGTCTTGGGGCCGCATTTAAAATATATCATATAGTTAACGCTTTCGCTGCCGCAGGGGACCAAACTTGACCTCCTGGCTGTACTGTAGGTGCATTTGAAAAATGAATAAATGTAATAAATGCCTAATTATCTGCCTTAAAATTTGAATTCTTATTCTTAATCTAACAGGTAAATCTAACATCTTAGTTAATATTTTTTGTTTTGTTTTACAAATAAACAGGTACAGAACCGAACAGGAAGAGGAACTGGGGAATCATAACAGATGATCTCTGAGAAGCCAAATAGAGTGTCAGAAGTTTGACGGGAGTGGGGGATAAGACAAGTTACACATATGTAAAAGCAGCGATACTAATGGCATTTCCAGCTGCACAAATCATAAGACTTCATCAGAAATAATTTGTTTAATGAAGAAGAGCAAAGTAGTTAGCATAGTTACTAATTCTGGTTAACTGAACTTCAAGACGTTAAAATGTAGCCATTGATCACTTTGATGAACTGATCTGGACATACACATCATCTCAGTATTTGAGACCCTACCAAGAGCCCAAATAACCCGTAAGATGCAATTTTATTATACATTTTAACTTGCTTTGCATAAAATTACTGAAAAGATCCTTGTAATGAAGGAATACAGGGCTTGGTGTACACAAATAAATGAGTGAAGCCTATTCTCAGTGTACCAAAAGATTCATTTCTACATTAAGGAATTTCCCTTCCACTTTAGCAACTGCAAGCATTAAAAATATGACTTCAAAGCAGTGCCAGGTGTGTGTGTGTGTGTGTGTGTGTGTGTGTGTGTGTGTGGACACTGCAAGGATTCACTGCAGACAAACAAAGGCAATCTAATGAGCACTTCCCTGAACTATTTCCGGCAAAATGAATAGTGTCCAGAGGGAAACATTATTGACTATAGAAACAACTACACTGCTTTTCTGCAAACAAATGTGGCCCACTCTGTCACTTAGCTCAATCAACTACATGTTGTCACATCTCACAGATACCAGAAAGATCATAAGACCATTCATTCTTTCTCCACACGTGATACTTTTGAGTCAAGTTCTGATACTTCCACTACACTGTATTATTAGGAGGGTGCTACACTCTTGAGGTACCATCTGCTGGATGAGGATTAAACTGAGCTCTCATCTTCTTAAATTAGTAGTGGAATAGTTTCAGGTTAAGACCCCACAGAATTCAACAGTAAAGGAACTTTTTATCTAAGCAGTTTACAGCATACAGAAAAATAATTTAACACTGTTTAACAGAAGTCATTCCATTACAAAAGTCAACATGGACAAAATGCAGATATTAAGTAATGCAGTTCTAACTTTTCTTATATAAAATTCAAGCACACCCCCCCAAGCTGCAACTTCAACAAAATTATACATATGTGAGCGAGTGAGCTAGCCTTCACTTTACAACAGAAATTAAACAGATGCAAACTCTCTGCACTTTTAACCTGTTTTGAACAGTGTCTAAACATACCTCTCAAGTGTACCTCATTACGAGGAGCGTACCTCATTTGGGGTCTTAAAAAGTTCTTGTTCCCCTAAGTTCCTCAAAGTTCCACATAGAAAGACTGTCACACATTCAGTGTTAGGAAGTTTTTAAGTAAATCCATTGTAAATAGAAATGAATCATATTAATTCATTAAAAGATCTTTATAAGTAAAACCAGCATATTTTAATCATCCTATGACCTTCCTAGTTGAAATTGTTAGTAAGCCATTAGTATGTGTTCCACATTTTGCCCATTTGTTCCACATTATGAGGACTAGTGTTCCTCATTTTGGGCATGGAAGGTTGAGAGCTACATGTCTAAAGACCCATCCCCAACTGTATAAACACCATCTTAAGTTTCTGCTGCACAGAGGTCACAACATACCTAGTGATACCAACATGGTCAACTGAAAAAAGGAATGGTTCAATGAGCTGAACCACTTGATATAGCTTCTTAGACCACTGCTGTCCATCATCAAGTGAAGTTAAGCTCCTAGACAAACAAATGAACAAATAAATAGGTGACCAGATGCATGATAAGGCAATAACAACAAAAATACGATATTTCACTTTTCTTTTTTTCTTAAACAAGATCCTGGAGCTAAAAGATTCATGACCATGGAGTGGAAAACTGATTTTTAGAGGGTTAATGGTTACATTACAACTTTGCTGTAATTATTTCCCAAGCTTTGATATTATGGTATAAAAAAATAACAGCAGGATTTTATTTTAATTTATTTGGTTCTTACTTGCCTATTAATACAATTAGGAGGTGCTGTCCCTTTTAAAGACAACAATGAATCCCTCTTCTTCAGCGCAAACACACAGAACCTACATCGGTGGGAAAAAACTAATGGAAAGGGTGCTTTGGCGGATGCGCACACCGACGCTGAGGTTAAAGGTCATGGGCGCAAAAAAAAAAAAAAACCCCAAACAAAAAAGTGTTGAATTTGGACTTAAGGGTCAGGGGCCACATGGAAGATCTCTGAGGGCCACAGGTTGGACACGTCTGGTCTAAAGGGAGGATGTTTTAGGAAGTTCCATTTGATAGATGATAGTGTTGTAATGTACATTTCTGGGTTAAACTTGTAAAGGTTACTTGTTGTTTTATACATATGCTGTTTAACTGGATGTGTGAAATGTCTAGTCATGTCGACTGGGAGATGATCACTGAGAGAGTCTGACATTGTACCTGTAGTGGAGTATTTCCTAGGGTATGAAACTAGGATCCAGACTAATACAGGATTTAATGTCTTGCTATAATGTGTGGGGCTATTAATTAGTTGTGTAAAACCATGTAAGTTCATGTTAGATGTAGGGGAGTTAGAGTTTATGTACAATGAACTGACATTCACATCACCTACTAATATTTTTTCTAGTGGAAATTTTATGGATATCCAATGTAGCATATCTTCCAGTATAGCTGCACTGTCGCCAGGAGGGATGTAAAGGACAGTAACACATATTTGTTTATAATTGTTTATTTTGAGGAAAGCAATAAGAAGCTCTGCTGAACTGAATTTTGGTGTTGGTTTACTGTAAGGGGAAATGTGGTAAGTACTGGGAAATATTACAGCAATACCACCACCCTTCCTCTTTATACAATCATTGCAAATGATATTAGAGACAGGAGGTGTAACTTCAGAGTTGTTTATGCTGGGTTTAAGCCATGTTTCAGTTACGGCGAGAACATCGGGCTTATACTGGGCAATCCAGGCATGTAGTTCACCAGTTTTATTTCTTATACTTCTAATATCTATAAGCAGTAAAAATTATATGATCATGGCTGGGGACTGGCTGCCGTTGGGTTACAGAAGTGTGTGGGAGAGAATTATCTTTATGTTCATTGTGACACATGGGGCTAGGATTATCTACTCCTAGAGAGATTTCAGTATATTGGAAATTTATGCATACTTATTTTTTGGAGAGGATTCTTTCACTTAATTTTGTTTTGGTTCGAGTTTAAGTGCAATTAATCAGCCTGTATTTGGAATGAAGTTGAAGGGCAATATTAAACAGGTTTGGTGAGATGTGTGGAGAGTATAAAGAGAAAGTATGGATAGCTGGTTGGGACAGAGCTGGAGAGATGTTCCAAGATATTACTGAGTCATGGTAGGATGAAAGGTGGCACAGTAGGAGGAAAAGAAAGGAAAGTTGAGTAAAATCTTATCATAACCATAGATGTCCTTCTCTTCCATGTTGCAGTATTAATCACATATGGGTTTTCTCCTCTTGCTACCCGAACGTCTGGCCAGTATACAAAAGTTTTCAGTCACTGTATGGTGCGTGGGATGTCAGACATAGACCATAAAAGTGATGTCTGCACGCACCAGCCCTCAGAACTGTAAGCCCCAGTCTGAACCAGTCTTAGTAAGGGTAATGCCAGCCCTGTGCCATCCAGAAAGAGAAATGTTGGATAACAGGAGGGGCAGGTGGGTGAGAAGGAATACTGCAACATGGAAGAGAAGGACATCTATGGTTATAGTAAGATTTTACACAACTTTCCTATGTCCTCCTATTCCCATGTTGCAGTATTCATCACATATGGGTGAGTGCCAAAGCTCACTGTGAGGAAGGGGGTGGTGGTCTAGAGGTGGTTTCCAGGAATCCATGAAAGACAGTCCTGGCAAAACCTTCCCTGACTCTGGAAATATGGTCTAACTTGCAGTGTTTGGTGAAGGTGTGCACTGATGACCAAGTGGCTGTGTGGCTGCTTCAAGAATGGTAGGTGTGTCCAAACCTCTGGTGGAGTGTGCTTTAACAATACCCTGCTGAGATTTCCCATGGAATTGGTAGAAGAAGGTGATAGTCTTGGAAATCCAGGTTGAAATAGTTTGTTTGGTTACTGCCTTCCCTAGGGCCCTGGGATGAAAGGAGAAAAAAGCGAGTCAGCCTGTCTGATAGATTTGGTTTTGTGCAGGTAAAATCTGAGTTGTCTGTGCACATCCAGGGAATGGAGTACTCACATTAATGTTTTCTTTTTTGTGTGACTCTGGCCACAGTCCCTGCACTTGCAGATGGCCGAAAGTTGCTCTCCAGCCCAAGTCTGAGGCATCTGTGACCTGTTTGGGTTGGGGTGACTGGAGGGGGAAGACCTGGATTGAAGTTCACTTGCTTCAACCACTACTAGATTTCTAATTTGAGGCAGGGAGGGAGGGAGGGGAATACTGTACTCCAAGGGGTTGTGAGTGCTGGGTCCAGACTGACCTTAGTTACCATTGCAACTTTCTCATATGGAGTCTTGCTAACAGTAACATGGGGATAGTGGCTGCCATGGAGCCCAGGAGCCTGAGGTACTGCCTTGATGTCAATTCTGTTGTCTGAAGGACCATTAGTAGGTGTTCTGTCAAGCTTTCCACCTTTTGTTGGGGAAGGTAGGCTCTCATGATGTCTGTGTGAATCCTGCATCCCAGGAAGACAATGACTTGGGAAGGTTCCAGGTTGGATTTTGGGAAGCTGATCTGAAATCCTAGGGACTGTAGGAGGGAAGTGGCAAGAAATATGTGTTGCTGGAGGATCTCCTTGCAGTCTGCCTGTACAAGCAGATCATCCAGATAGGGAACATCTGGATTCCCTTTGTTTTGCAAAAGGCAATAACTGGAGCCAGACATCTGGTGAATAACCTGGGTGCAGTGGAGAGCCCAAAGGACAAGGCAGAGAATTGAAACTGAAAAGGGCCCATGAAAAACCACAGGTATTTCCTAAGGTGGCCATGAATCCTTGGGGAAGTAGTAGTGGGAAAAGAGTTGGTAAGGTCAACATCCTGAAAGTAGGAACGTGAAGGAAGAGGTTGAGAAGAGAGAGATCCAGGATTGGTCTTCCAAGGACTGTCTTTTCTTGGGACTAGGAACATCCTGGAGTAGAAACCACTCTCTTCTGCAGCCAGTGGCACTGTTTTGATGGTGCCTTAGACCAGCAGGGTTTGTAGTACTGGCTGCAATAGGTGCAGCTGCTGTTTTGGAGGTTGTGGTATATCCTTTCACTTTGGGGGCATAAGCCAGGTTATGAAGTACCCATTCTGGACGACTGACAGGACCCATTTGTCTGATGTGATGAATGTCCACACGGGAAGACAGTGAGAGAGACGAACTGACAGAGGGAGACAAGGAGGGGGTGGGGGTTTCAGAGATGTAAGGTAGTGAAATATTACTTGTCCTGTCTTGAAAGGGCAGCCTCTGGCTAGAGGAGGGGGAAGCTCTATAAGGATGGGGTTGCCTCCTGGTTGTTTTTCTAGACCTAGTTAGAGCAGGAGGGCAAGGGTGCTTTCTAATAAACTGAGTTTTAGCAGGGTAGTTCCTTTGGAATTTTGGGATAGGGAGACTAGCAGGTGTTATAAATCCTGAATCTCTTTCCCTTTTTTCTGTACTGGCTTAAATAAATCAGCCACCTTAGTCCCAAACAAAGCTGTGTTATCCAGAGGGGCATCAATCAGCTTTGCCCTCAAGTCATCTGGAATGGGCTGAAGATGTAGCCATGAGAATCTTCTCAAGGCAGATGCTGATGCTGCTGACCTAGCTAAGGGTTCAGCAGCATCATAGCTGCACTTTATGGAGTGCCTGGTGACTTGGGAGGTGAGATCCAGAAGGGAAGATAGTGAAGCTTTAGCAGCAAAATCTGGTGTCAGACAATTCCGTGGAGGCCTTCTCCAGGAGAGATAAGGCATATTTAGCCATGTGTGTCTGGTACTTTGCAGCCCTGAAGGCCAGAGTACCAGAAGTATAACTTTTCTTACCCAGACGCTCCGTGGTTTTGCTGTCTTTGTCAGCAGGGAGAATGGTGATGGTGTGCAATAGTTTAGATGCCTTATCAGTGGATATGGAACTTGTGGCAGGGTTTGCTGGAGGACCCTTAACAAGATGCTTGGCAGTTTTAGGGACTTTATAAAATCTATCAGGCCTGCGTGGAGCAGGAGGTTGTGAATCAGGGTTCAAGGATGCTGTGCAGAAGGCATCCAGGATGGCAGGCAATATTGGAGGCAAAGCAGTACGGGTTGCAAAAACCATCTGAATGAGATCATAATACCTTTTTTGAACCTCAGTCATTTCAGAGGATTCACACAAAATGTTCTTTCATCTTAGCAATGGTTTCCCCAAAGGTCAAATCCTCAGCTGGGGAGTCAGAGTCAACGGATTCTTCCTTTGCGGAGCCATACCCCAAGGGAGAAAGAAGCAGAGAGATATAGCAGAGTGATTCCTCAGATGAAGAATCATAAAAATCCTCTTCTTCCCTCATGGATGGGCCAGATGTTTGAGGCCTTGGGCTCACAGCAGAATGAGGCATCGTAGAAGTCCCTGTAGTAGAAGACTGTAAGGCTATGAAGGCATTAAACTTTGGCTGAAGGCCTGCCAATCAGGCATGCTTTCAGGAGAAGAGGAGATGTGCTTCCTTTTTTCCTTTCTCTCGAGAGGCCTGGCGAGTGTCTGAAGGGAGGAAGGCCTGAAATCAGGCAACAGTAAGGAACTGAAGGGATGCAAAGAATCTACTGGAATCGCTGGTTCAACCCCGGCGTCAGAGACCAACGTCAGTAAAGCCTCAATGGATGTGCCCTCCACACTGGATTGTGTGGCTTCCATGGAGGTACCCACTAAATCCGAAGTGGCATACCCCAGATCCCCTACCGGGCCGACTTCGGCCACAGGCTGAGGGTCAGACACAGTAGGCGCAGCTGCAGAGGTAAGCCTGGTAGTCTTGGCCTTCTTTTCTGGTGGCTTGGCAGGTATGTCAAGGGAACCCCTCCATAACTAAATCTATTTGGTTTAGTTGTTGATTTTCTAGGTAGAGACTGAGCGCATGCAGATGGCTGCGCAAGGTTTTAGGCACAAATGCCTGACAAATGGAGCAGGCTTTGTAGTCGTGCGACCGACCTAAACAGAAGAAACACTGATTGTAGGTGTCCTTGTGGGGTATCTGATGGCCACACTTAAACTTGCCCCCTCTGGATGACATGAACAGGCATTAAATAAAATAAAATGACTGAAAAGCTCCCCGACGGGGCACTTATATGATTCCTCAAAATCCGACAGCCGGGATAGAAGGAACTCCTGACATTTGACTTGACGCTGAGATGTTCTAATGGCTGGGGCATGTTGTGCTAGCCACGTCAGACGTCCCATGCACCATACAGTAACTAAAAACTTTTGTATACTGGCTGGATGTTCGCGCAGCAAGAGAAGAAAACCCATAAGTGATGAATACTGCAACATAGGAACAGAAGGACATTAGAAGATATGCTGAAGAGGAGCATAATTAAGTACAGGAATCTGTACTTTATAGCTGTCAGGTGGTGGCGAAGTAGCAATGAAGAAGGAAGTAAGTTGCAGGGCAGTAGGAGATTCACTGAAATCTGGAAGAGGATAGGTAAGGAAAGAAGTATTTTCTATAAAAGAAGAGAGGTAGGTTGTGCTGGTATAATCTCTGGAATGTAAGGAATAGAGGGGTAGTAAAGGCTAATGGTCAGCAAACTGGATGATTCAGCACATGTGCCGCATGCAAGCAACAATGGGTTGTCAGAGGAGACATCTGAGGTGATCTCATGCAGAGAAAAGGAAATGGCAGAGAGATGCCAACAGAGGGTGTCAGTGATATCAGGTGTTACCTGTACCAAATGCCAATATGAAAAGGAAGAAGATGATAATGCAGTATAATGACCAAAAATCAATATAACGACTGACTGCAGTGGTGCAAAAGGGACAAAGCTAGGGACTGAAAGAAGAATAAAAGAAGAAAACTGCTCTATGTCAGGACCTGGGTCCATCTTAGCCTAGAAGAAGAAATACTGCTCACAGGTGAGCTGGAAGTATACATTCCAGTGACAATACCTAAACTTAGATGGAAGAAGAAACTGCATTGGAGGTAGGAGGTCAAGCAATAAATAAAAAAAAAAAGACAAAGAAAAAAGAAAAGGAATAAAACAGGAGTAACACAGCATGGCTGATTGTACTACTATGTAATGCAAGGCATCCAGGTGAGAAGATGGGAGAGCTACAGGCAATAAGGCATGAGGAGAGGCTGGTGAGATGTGTATGTGCCACAGTATTTTCTAGCTGGAGATAGAGTAGTAAATCCACATAACAGAAGCTACCATATGTGGCATCAGGCAGGAGGATGAGGAACACCATCCCATGAAAGCAGTAAGAAAGGGGGAAATGTAAGAACTTAGGGGAAATGTGCCCTGATGGCTAAGGTACAGGAAGGTGGTCTATGCTGCTGAAATAATAAAAGTCTCAGTCCCCAGACTCATCAAAAGATAAGAACAGAAAGGAGTTGGGAAGGAGGAGACTGGGAGATTCAGAGCTCCTGGGTAAGCAGGAAAAAGAACTGCAGTGGTGGTGCTGTGGTAGCGTTGTCGCCTCACAGTTGGACATTGCCTGTTCGATTCTCAGTTAGAGCGTCTTCTGTGTGGCGACATGCGTGAACGGGCATTCCTTCATTGAAGGTTGTGCGTTAGGCCCAGCAAGCCAGCACGTAAAACTCTACTGCCAATTATTAGCGGACCGGAGTTCCGCTGTGGCGACCCCTCATCGGGAAAAGCCGAAAGACACAAACAAACTGGATGAGGGGATAAGCGAACTGTTGATCTAGTCAACTATCAATCCATTTGAGGAACTGCTTGTAAAGGTTGTGTATGTCACATTACATCCTACTTCAACAACCAGCTCCACCAGCTACGAATAGGTTCCCAAATTGCAGTCAGGCCTTAACATGGGGTGAAGACAGTAATGCTTTAACTACCCAATCATGCTCTGATTTACAGTGAACAGAGATCAAAGCGCAGGCATCTTCCTTCTCAATTTCAGCAAGATGTTTGGCACTATACTCGTACCTTGCTGCTAGACTAATTAGCCCATTTTGGATTATATAATTCATGCTGTCACTTGGTTCAACAGCTATCTAACTGGACATACAATATAATGACATTTTCCCTCAGAGTGTGGAAACAGCTGGTTTACCCCAAGGTTTTGTAGATGGCCCCATCCTGTTTTGTATCTCTGTAAAGGAGCTATCATAACACTGCAGTGGACTTCACAAAATTCAACAAGTGTACAATACATATTTCAAATGTCTGGATTTTCAACCTAAAATAACAATGTCATTCTTTGGGAAGTTCTTCACTAACCGGAGAAAGACTCACTCAAAGTTTTGACTACTTTATCTTGTCAAAGGCTCCTTCACTCTATACAACTGCAGTACAGTTCTCCTCTTACTCCTACATTACAATTTCATCCAGCTTAATCTCAACCAGATATTACACTTGGATCTGTGCATAATGTTTTTTTTTCAATAAACATCTTTATTAAATTATCACATATGACAGGCATTCTTACATTTATATAAATGAAAAACAAAAGATTGACACCACTTTAATTGCAAATATTATACATCACAGACACCACTGAAACAACTGCAGTTGCAAACATTACACAGTTATAATTTATCCAGTCATCAGTTAAGCATCACATGGCTCATTCAAATCCTGACTCTTAAACCTCATTCCTGCTCTATATATAGTGTTCCCACAATTCCCATTTTTCCTATGTAGTTTGCTCCTTCCTTTTTCAGAAGATCCCAATTACAGTTGTTTTATCTCTGTTACTACATTCACTATGTCTAATAAAGCTGGTCTAGACCTTTGATTTCCATTTTCTAGTAACTGCCTTTTTGGCAGCCATCATAATTACACTCAGCAAGGCTTTACTAGGCCTAGGCAAGTCCACTTCTGTATCATAGCTCAAAAAATAACTTCCCCAGTCAATCCAATCTGCTCACCGACACAGCGGTCCGTAGGGAATCCCTAAAATCTGCCAGCTCACTACATTCCGAAAAATATGTTCCCAGCCACCACATTCCTGCCCATCTCACCTCCAACATTTGCTATTCACCTGATGAAAAATTCTTTGGAGTCTACTTGGGGTATAAAAATACCTCTGTAAACCTGTCCAGGCAAAGATCCTAAATCTTCTAGACTTTGTTGCATATTTGGGAGATACACATATAACCTCCCATTGTTTCTTTGTGAATTGCTCATCCAATCTCTCTTCCCAATCCTTTCTAAGCTCTTCTAATTGATTTGTATAGTTATCATGGAATATTGTATGCGCTCTACTATCTGTTCTAGATTCTATTAAAAACTGTCCCAGTGCTGGTCTTTCATTTAAAGGTCCCTTATTTCTTTCTCTTTTCCTATACTCTGATATCAATCCTTGATAGGGAAGACAATCTCTAACCAGCAGTCCAAATAAATTCTTGGCCTCTTCCCATTATATTACATTTCCATTTCTAATAATTTGCTCCCAATATCTTGGTTCCTTGGTTATTTTTCTCCAATAAATTCCAGCCCCCTTTTGCCTATTATCTGTATCCCTGACCACAGTCATCCCAATCTTCAGAATCTCTTTTCTCCATTCTTGTGCTGGTTTGGTTCTTAAAATACTCCCTGCTATTTTATGAATATAATACTCTGTATGATTTTTGTTGTTCTCCTTAAGAGTCTGCATCCAAAATCCCAATCTTTCTTATCCAAAATCCCAAGCTTTCCTTCTTTCTTGAGCTTCTTCCCTGTGTTCATCATCATTCCTTTCCACTTTGAATTACGGTTTTCTGCTTGTGCTATGTATAAGAGCCTTAACTGTGTTGCTCTAAAATGCCCCCTCAAAATGGGTAATCCGAGTCCACCTTGTTCTATTGGAAGAATCAGCTTATACCACTTGACCCTTGCTGTCTTCCTTTCCTAGATGAAATCCTTCAGCTCTTTTTTAATTGGTATCCACAGCTTGTCCTCTAGTTGATAAAAATATCCCTGACCTCTGTATAAGACTAAAGGGACTAAAAATATTTTAATTGCTTGTATCTTAGTATCCATATCCATATAACAAAGCTTCCAGTTTCTCAGTTTTTGCATCATCTTCTGTTTAGTCTCTTCCCACATATCCTTAAGTGCCACAACAGAGTAATTTCTAATTCACACTCCTAAATACTTCATTTTATCATGTTCCCGTAAATATGGACATTGTTGGACCAATTCATGTATGGGTACAGGGTCTGTGTATAATGTGATTGCAAAATGGGTCCTGAGAGCAGTCCGTGATACGTGTCACTCTGTAATGTGTGACTGATTGATGGGTTCACCTTAAACGAAACTCTGATTAGTACCGATCACTCGTGCCCATTTTAGTCAGATGCTGTTCATACTTTCCTTCTCATGCAGTACCCCACCCCCCTCAGACTTTAAACACTTTTGATATTTTCTTTCTCCCACTCCCACCACTTGCAAAGCTGGGGATTACAGCTTCTCATGTACCATGCACCTCTTGCAGAGGTTCCTGCCCAGACAAATTGCATACTTCAGAGTTTAAGAATTTCACCTCTCATCCACAAACAGGTGTGCATACTGCCAACCAGTGCAGGACCTCCCTATGAAAATCAAAATCCTATGCTATGAAGTCCAGAAGACTTAGGATATTTGCATGGAAATGATTACAAATGTACTTTTATAAACCAAGTGGACTTCACATGATTTTTCTCTCAAGCGGACAGCAGATATCAAAGATGAAGGGGATGAGCAGGAAATGGAAACACATTTTTGGGAAATAAGGGAAGCTAACCAAGTTTAAGGACACCCTATTGAATGTCCTACTATAGCTGTTGGGGGGGTACATTATGTAATCAAAGGATATGATGCTACTGGGTTGGTGTCTTGATTTAGAACTGCTGAGACATAGTACGGCCTTATTACGTTTGCTATTACTAGCAGCCAATACAGCAATTACATGAAATTGTAAATCAAGGATTAGGCCTGTGGCAAATAAAGTAAAGTACTCAGTATTGTAAAAGGAAATAAAAGAAACAGAGATTGGATAAATAAGAATGGAAGAAGTAATTTTTGAAAAAATAAGTGCTGCGTTTTGGAACAATATATATAAAATAATGTTCAAACAGATATCTAAAATAAGCTGAGCGGTAGAAATTATAAAATGTTTATGTTTTAAATGCATAAAACTTAAGAACAAAGGTATGATGCTCTGTGAAGACCCATGTTCTTAACTCATTCACCTGCCAGCAAACAGTTAATAGGGTGTCAAATTCCCGACTGCTGGTAGGCTAGATAGCAACAGCCTGGATTTCAGTGTCACAGTAAATTCAAATGTGGCAAAATTTTAAAATGAACAAATAAAACAGATTTTTTTCATTATCTCTTTAGTTAAAATCACTTTCTTACACTGCTTAATCGCAGCAGGAAATCTGATATCTCCATTAAGTTTTACTAACAATATTTTATGTCTATGGTCTGCCTTTCGAAAACTGTAGGCTTGAAAAAGACAATGCAACCCAGACTAGTACTGCAGGTGTGAACAGAGCACAATGCAATCTGTGATCTAAGTATGAATACATTAATTTACTATCTGTAAAACTGCCTGCTTATGACCTAATTATTTTGAAAACTATTCTGCTGGTACTTATGTATTGTACTTGCTCCATACAGGTGCTTTAAACCAATGGGTCCATCCATCCTCAACCCCTTTTCCCATTTTTGCACATGGGGTCAGGGTGTCACTTCAACAGTGACAATCATCTCGAGCCAAGATTTACACTGCCAGGTGGCTAACCCTGCCGCGGTAGTTCATCTATACCACTCGCACATACATTCGCTCCTAAGGCCAATTTAGAGTGTCCAGTCCATTTGTTGCATATCTTTGGACTGTGGGATGAAACTGGAGGAAACCCATTTGACCACAGGGAGGACATGCAGACTCCGCACAGAAGGCACCCCAGCCAAGAATCGAACCGGAGACCCTCTTGCTGTGAGGCGATAATGTTAACACCTGGTCTCACCTGCAAACGACTTCAGATTCAGTGGGACTACCCAGTTAACAAATTTCAAATAGGCAACCAAAAAGATGTCCATCTATAGCAGACTAAGCCAGAATTCTGAATGTGGGCCCAAAGAAAGACGAACAGGTCAGAAATGCCCAGGTAAAGATTCTATCAGACTATACTGATCATGACACTTTATGGTTTAGAGCAGGTGAAAATGGTGAATACAGAAAAATAATAGCATGAGATTTTAGGTGAGGGTGTGACACATGTTAGAGTAATGTAGGCAAGCTGACAGAAGAAACAAGCTATGGGATATACAAGGGATATAGTACTCTGGGATTTGAAGAAACAACCTAAAGCCAAAAGGAGAAGGCCAGTGTGACTAAACAGAAAGGCAAGACTACTGATCAGGACAATGAAGTAAAAGAGAAAATATGAAGAGGTGAAGGGAGAGAGAGAGTACAAGGAGGCAAGTGAAAAAGAAAGTGAGGGCAGTAAATAGAGAAGTAGATAAGGAAGCTGGCAGAAGGGATGATCAAGAAAGGGAACAAATGCCTCTTAAGGTGAAAATTGGGAATGGAAGTCTGAGCAAAGATATGAACAAGAGCAAAAAGAACTTGGAATAAGCAAATGTACTGAAAGAACCCTTACTTATTTATTTATTTTTTGGTAAAGAGTGAAGCAAAGTGAATGATGCCATGTTGGAAGGTGCAAAGCCAGAAAGCAGAGAACAAGGAGGAGGCTGCAGGGAAAATGGCTTCCTTAAAGGAAGATAAAAAAAAGCAGGATCTAGATGGACTGCCTCTGAGGGTCCTCAAGTATGTGGCCCTGACTGATCTTTTCCACAGATCATTGGCTTCTGCACAAGTACCTCAGGGCAAAAAGATGAGGGTGGATTGAAAAAGTCGAATGACATACAGGCCTGTTAACTTGCTGGCAGGGAATGCCATGAAGATAATTCTAAGGCAAGGGGAAGCTGCCTTCAAACAAACTCCAGAACCATCACCGATACAGTTTCATAGTCAAATTAAACTGCCAAACAAACCTAATCAGGTTTTATGACTGGGTTACAGGTGAACGTTTCAGAAGACTGACAGTATAAGTGCCCTACCTAATCTTTAGTAAGGCCTTTGATTCACTGCCACACAAAACACTGCTAAGAATGTTGCAGGGGATGGGAGTAGGATCAAGACTAAGGAATTGGACTGTTACATACTGAAATAGTAGGGCATAGACCAGTAATAACAGGTCTGCAGAAAACTGTGGTGAAGAAGCAATTTCAAGAATAAGAAAAGTGACCATTCGGGTATTGCAGAAATTGGGTCCTAGGTTAAGCACTATTCAGTTCATTCATCTTAGACATATACAACAGAACAGAGATCATCAACGACCACCTCCAGTACTGTTAGCCAGCAGGGTGCTGTTGGAAATCGGGCGACTGTTGGCTGAAGGAGAAGGAGAAGAAGAGGGGGAAGGCATCCTCAGAGGCAGGAGGAGACGAGGAAAGTTAAGAGTGTGGAAGTAAGGGTAAGAACTTTGAATGTTAGCAGTATGATTGGTAATGGGAGAGAGCTAGCCAGTATTGATAGAGAGAATGAAGGTTGATGTATTGTGCATGCAAGAGATCAGATGGAAGGTGAGTAAGGCCAGGTGTATCAGAGGTGGGTTCAAATTGTTCTACCATGGTGTAGATGGGAGGAGAAATTGGGTAGGGGTTATCCTGAAGGAACAGTATGTTAAGAGTATTTTGGAGGTGAAAATAGTCTGGGACAGAGTGATGTTTATGAAACTGGATATTGATGATGTGATGATGAATGTTGTTAGTGCATATGCTCTGCACGTTGGGTGGACAATGGATGAGAAAGAAAAATTTTGGAGCAAGTTAGATGAAGTGGTGGACAGTGTACCCAAGGGTGAGAGAGTGGTGACTGGAGTGGATCTGAATGGGCATGTTGGTGAAAGGAACAGAGGGGATGAGGAGGTGATGTGCAGGTATGGTATTCAGCATAGGAATGCAGAAGGTCAGATGGTAGTTGACTTTGTGAAAAGGATAGACATGGCCTGTGGAAAATATGTATTTTAAGAAGAGGGAGGAGCATAGGGTGATGTACACGAGTGGAGGAAGATGCACAGAGGTGGATCATACCCTACGCAGTGGACCCAGTCTGAAAGAGATTGGAGACTGCAAAGTGGTACCAGGGGACTGCACATTTAGGCAGCATAAGATGGTGGTCTGTAGGATGATGCTGACGATCAAGAAGAGGAGGAGGAGAGTGAGGGCAGTGCCAAGGATCAAATGGTGGGAGCTGAAAAAGGATAACTGTAAGGTGGTGTTCAGGGAACAGTTAAGACAGGCACTGGCTGGTAGTGAAGATCTACCAGATAGCTGGGCAGCCACAGTAAAGGTGGTAAAGGAGACGGATAGAAAGGTGCTTGTTGTGACATCTGGACAGAGGAATGAGGACAAGGAGACCTGGTGGTGGAATGAGGAAGTACAGGACAGTATACAGAGGAAGAGGTTGGTGAAGAAGTGGGATTGTCAGAGAGATGAAGAAAGTAGCCAGGAGTACAAGGAGTTGAGCTGTATGGTGAAGAGAGAAGTGGCTAAGGATAAGGTGTATGGTGAGCTGTACGAAAGGCTGGACATGAAGGAGAAAGAAAAGGACCTGTACTGATTGGCAAGTCAGAAGGACCAAGTTGGGAAAGATGTGCAGCAGGTTAGAGTGATAAAGGATAACGACGGAAACATACTCAGAAGTGAGGAGTGTGTGTTGAGCAGATGGAAAGAGTACTTTTCAGGGCTGATGAATGAAGACAGTGAGAGTGAGAGGCAGAAGGTTAGATGATGTGGAGATAGTGAATCAGGAAGTGCAACGGATTAGCAAGGAAGAAGTAAGGACAGCTATGGAGAAGATGAAGAATGGAAAAGCTGTTGGTCCAGATGACATACCTGTGGAAGCATCGAGGTGTTTAGGAGAGCTGGCAGTGGGGATTTTAACCAGATTGTTTAATGGAATCTTGGAAAGTGGGAGGATGCCTGAGGAGTGGAGAAGTGTATTGGTACCAGTTTTTAAGAATAAGGGTGATGTGCAGAGCTGTAGTAACTACAGAGGGATAAAACTGACCAGTCACAGCATGAAGTTAAGGGAAAGAGTAGTGGAAGCGAGGTTGAGAAAGGAGGTGATGATTAGGGAGCAGCAGTATGGTTTTATGCTAGGAAAGAGCATTACAGATGCAATGTTTGCTCTGAGGGTGCTGATGGAGAAGTATAGAGAAGATCAGAAGGAATTGCATTGTGTCTTTGTGGACTTAGAGAAAGCATATGACAGGGTGCCTGGACAGGAGTTGTGGTACTGCATGAGGAAGACGGGAGTTGCACAGAAGTTATGTAAAAGTGGTACAGGATAAGTACGAGGGTAGTATGGCAGTGGTGAGGTCTGCAGTAGGACTGACCGATGCGTTCAAGGTGGAGGTGGGCTACATCAAGGTTCAGCTCTGTGCCCTTTCTTATTTGCAGCGGTAATGGACAGGTTGACAGACGAGATCAGACAGGAGTCTCTGTGGACTATGATGTTTGCAGATGACATTATGATCTGTAGTGGGAGTGGGGAACACGTAGAGGAGACCCTGGATAGGTGGAGATACGCTCTATAGAGAAGAGGAATGAAGGTCAGCAGGATTAAGACAGAGTATATGTATGTGAATGAGAGGGATGACAGAGGAATGGTGAAGTTGCAGGGAGTAGAGCTGGCGAAAGTGGATGAATTTAAACAGTTGGGATCAACAGTTCAAAGTAATGGTGAGTGTGGAAGTGAGGTGAAGAAGAGAGTGCAGGCAGAGAGGAGTGGGTGGAGAAAAGTGTCAGAAGTTATTTGTGACAGACAGGTACCAGTAAAAGTGAAAGGGAAGGTCTACAAGGTGGTAGTGAGACCAGATATGTTGTATGGGTTGGAGACGGTGGCACTGACAAAAAGACAGACGTCAGTGCTGGAGGTGGCAGAGTTAACGATGTTAACATTTGCATTGAGTGCAATGCAGATGGACAGTATTAAAAATGAGTATATTACACGATCAGCTCAGGTTGGACGGCTTGGAGACAAAGCCAGAGAGGTGAGACTAAGTTGGTTTGGACATGTGCTGAGGAGGCATGCTGGGTATATTGGGAGAAAGATGCTAAGGATGGAGCTGCCAGGTAAGAGCAGAAGAAAAGAGTACACCTAATGTCAATAAGGTTGTCCGCAGTACACATGCTGCACCCATCATGCACAATTCAAAGTAGACAGATTGCCCCACATATACTGAAGCACTTACAAGTAACCTTCCTAAACCACAAAGACCTCCTAGATGAAGTATACATAATAAATACCCTCAGCAGCCCCAAACGTGCTCTTTCAAAACAACACCCCCATCAACACTTACAGCTACATCTCATGGAGCCTCTACTTCTAAGCCCATAAGGTAAGTCACCAACCACACAATCCAACATTCTAGTCATTGGAGACTCCATCATGAGAAACACTGATGTCCCTCTCACCAGGCTGAGTTAGGAGAAAGTTATGGTCAGTTGCTTATCAGGGGCTAGGATCTACCACACTACACATGCACTCGGGTCACTGGACCACAATTACCAGTATGACTCAGTCATAGTCCATGTGGGAGTAAATGACCTGAGATCTACCTCCCTAGACTATATAAAGAGAGACATCATGGAGCTCTCAGAATGCATATCTCAGGCTGGTATGAGCCTAGCATTGAGCAGCATTTTACCTTCTCCAGGGATGATGCCACAATACGAACAAAAGATGACTGACTTTAATAATTGGCTTAGTTTCTGGTTTCATTCTAAGGGAGAGCAATATTTGTCAGCATGGAAGGAGATGGTCAACAGACTAGGCTGCTTTGCCAGGGATGGTCTGCACCTCTCCCTTCTAGGCTTTTGAATATTAGCAACAGTAGAATAAAATACCAAAAATAAATGCCAGCTCAAAATCCACAATTTATTGTTAGCGCTTTTGTTTGCTCACAATGAAGGAACGTCTTCAGACAACAAAGTGCAGTACTAAACAATTTAAATACCACAGTTAATTATGACATCATAGCCTCTCCCAAGCACAAATACAACTCCTAAAAGCCATTTAAAGAAATATACACCATACATGAAAATGCATACATTTATATATATATATATATATATATATATATATATATATATATATATATATATATATATATATATAAAATTATTAAAATTCAAAAAACTTGAAAGGGACAGGAAAGAATATGAACCGGGTATAGCATACCCACCTCCGTCCCTTTCTCAGCAAACGAACAATCTAAACAACAATAAAGGTGTTAATTCAGTGTCTAACACCATAACTGAAAGCTCTATAGACAATGAAATACAAGAGGAAGAAGTAGACACCCCCAGCAACTTGAATAGCCAACTTAGAAACAGAACATATCAAAATAATGGTGGCTCTGAGCAACAGGTTTTTTGGAGGGGTCAGCAGCAGCCTTCAAACTCGACCCAAGGCAACAACCAACACAACCAGAGATCCAGGAGGCTGAATCAATGGAGGAGGTAGCAGACAGGGCATTATTGATTGAACAGATGAGCTGGTTTGTGTCAGCATCTGCAAAAACACAAAAGGTGACTGTAATTTACAACTATACTGACTGTTGTCAAACCTGCCTTGATCGAGACTTTATCAAAGGGTTAGACATTTGTGCCTTCTATGAGGGCTAATCTGGCAGACTGTTTGCTTGATTTAAAACTTTTTTGCCGAAAACTGAATTTGCAACTGCTTTTTGGAAATACTTTGTCTACACTTCCTGAACTCAGAGTATCTAGTGTTTTTAACACCCCCACTTCAACCGATCATTAATTTATTTGAGAAAATATGCGAGGCTGACATTAGATTTTTACTGAATACATCTATGGGGAAGATTATGAAGAACAGGAATATAACAGCAGCAGAGTTTAATGATTTGTTTGATATGAGAATGGAAGGTGTCAGAGTCATGTGACCTGATAAAGATGGGGGGCTTGTTTTTATGTATGAAGAGGATTACAAGATAGAAATTAGAGCCACACTTTAAAATGAAGCATATGAGCATGTCTCACTGAATGAAATGAATAAGGCATATCAAAATGTTAGAAATGCTATTAATGATTTGTTCCTTGAAGGTTACATAGATGTAAACACACTTAACTATTTAGACATGACAGCAGCTGTTACACCTATTTTATTTGGAATTCCCAAGATACACAAAGGTATCCATAAGCCACCATTTACGCCTATTATAGATGTCAGGAATTCCATCTCATATGCTTGTGCAAGGTTTGTGGACCAAAAATTAAACACATATCTTGAGACAGAGGCCCAAATATGTAAGGACTCGGAGTTTTTTTAGAATCCATGAACAATTTAGAATTCAAACAAGTGTATAATTTTTTGACAATAGATGTCAAGGACCTTTATACGGTCATCCCACAAGAGTTAGGGATGAAATGGACAAGGGAATTCCTGTTGGTTAAGAGAGAACCAGGGGATGAAATAGATTTGATTTTACACCTACTGGAGTTAATTCTCACTAACAATTATTTCTACTTTGATGGAGATCTGTTCCTTCAAAAAACAGGTGTGGCGATGGGCTCACCTTGTGGGGGAGCCTTCGCCAATTGTGTCATGGCCCATTAGGAAAAACAGATATTTTTCCAACATGAAATAACAGCAAGAGAGTCTGTTGGTACACTAGGTACCTGGACAATATGTTCCTATTATTTGAGGGGGACTTAAGGGATGTCACAGAATTCATGCAAGTCTTATGTAACATGACACATTTCTTAGTTTTCACGTTTCACTTTGAGACTCAAGCAATCCCGTATTTGGATGTCTGGTTATCAAAAGATACAAACAATAATAGGTATATAGGTAAAATGTACAGAAAGCCTACATATTCAAATGACTTCCTCCACTTCAGCAGCAATCATCCCTTTCACCAGAAAAAGGCTGTAGTAGAATGCCAGATGGTCAGAGCAGCTAGAATGACAACGCTGGATTCAGATTTCAATATAGTGTGTGATAATTTAAAAGGGATGTTTTTCAGGGGAGGTTACCCCTCTTCTTTGCTGGATGAGATCATTAATGAAGTTGGGAGGAAAAGAGAATCAGGACATTTCTTACCCACATTGAATAAAGGGTTAGCTTCATCTGAACAAAGAATAATTTCAAGTATTTTTCCTGCGGTGGTACAGCGGTAGCGTTGTTACCTCACAGCAAAAGGTTCTCCCGTTCGATTCTCGCCTTGGCTTGGGAGTGCTTTCTGTGTGGAGTCTGCATGTCCTCCCCGTGGTTGGGTAGCGTTCGAAAGACATGCGTGCGTAAATGGGCGTGCCTTCATTTAAGGTTGGGCATCGATCTGGCACCTCGGCGTTTCATAAAAATCTAATGCCAATCATTAGTGGACCAGAGTTTCGCTGTGGCGACCCCTTACCGGGAAAAAGCCGAAAGACAAACAAAAATTCCTAGTGGGAGGGGTGAAACCACTGAGAAAACTGATTATAAAATCAGCTTTCTAACAACTTTTTCAACTGATGCCATCGACCTCAGGAACATATTAAATAAAAAATTGGGCTTTGATAAATGATGACAGTAATTTAAGGAACAAACTTGGACTAGAACCAAGGATCATTTTTAGAAAAGGTTATAACTTGAAATCATTATTAAATAAAGAAATAAGGCCCTATGTTCCAAATAAGCACATGAAGTGTGGTAGATGCGCTATATGTAAATATGTAGAAATAACCTGCTCAGTGAATATAGGGAACATGAAATTTATTTTGGCAGGGAAATATGATTGCAACACAAAGGGAGTCATTTACCTAGCAAGATGCCAACAATGCCCTGTATTCTATATTGGGAAGACGGAGAGGCATTTTAAACAAAGGATTTATGGGCATCAGTATGCTATCAGCAAACAGGATAAAAATAATGCTATAGCAAGACACATATTGGAACAAGCTGATCACTGCTTTCACTACTCTATTGTTGAAAAAGTAGTAGTTAGCCCTAAGGTCATTAAAGCCTGAGGAGAGGGAGCTATTTTGGCAATTGAAGACTAATGCTTTTTCCTTCCCTGGCTTAAATTATACTTGTTCCTTAAAATGTGTCTTAAAACTAAAATCTTTAACCAGATGAAAATATTGACAGTGATATAAATGTTTTTATTTATTTTTTTCAGTATGTGAATTTTAATTATATATATATATATGTATGTATATACACGCACACTTTTTTAATATATGCATTTTCATGTATGGTATATATATATTTCTTTAAATGGCTTTTAGGAGTTGTATTTGTGCTTGGGAGAGGTTATTATGTCATAATTAACTGTGGTATTTAAATTGTTTAGTACTGCACTTTGTTGTCTGAAGAAGTTCCTTCATTGTGAACGAATGAAAGCACCAACAATAAATTGTGGATTTTGAGCTGGCATTTATTGCTGGTATTTTATTCTACTTTTGAATATTAGCTAAAACATTGTCTTCCCCCATAGTGCCTTTTTTAGGCAATGCCAAACTGAAAGTATTTCCGACATAGCAAATCAAAACCAAGAAATCTAAAGGTATTAACTGCTCAATGCTAGGAGTCTAAACAAAAAAATCCACTTCCTAGAAGGTCTCTTTACCCTAGAGAATGCTGATGTTTGTGCGGTCACTGAGACATGGTTTAAAGCCGAGGAGAGCACACCAACAGTGCAAGGTTATCATGCTTTCCACACTTTTAGGCCAGCTGCTTCACAGGCAGGGACTAAAGGTGGAGGTGTCTCTATTTACATCAAAAATAAATATACTTCAAGGCTGGTCAAACAGGACAATGCACTTGAGCTGCTCCATGTTCAAATCCAATGCCACTTCCTTGCAAGCTATATGTCCCCCTCTATGACCCAGGCAACCCATACCATGTATTTAAACTTATTAGAAACACTAACCATCCAACCCAATAAAATATTCATGGGTGACTAATTACTCCACTATTAACTGGGAATCCTATATGACACCAAATGCACAGGCACAGAGATTCCTGGATTTTGTAAACACAAACTCCCTGGACCAGATAGTCAATACACCAACCAGGGGTGCAATCATACTGGATCTGGTCCTCACTAATATGGGCGACTGCTGCACACCCCCTACTGTAATCCCTTCCCAGGTAAGGTCAGACCACAAAATGGTCTCTTTTGAAGTAAAAATAAAACCTGGATCCCCAGCTAAACCTGGAATATTCAGGAACTATTCTAAGGCTAACCTTCTGCTATTAAGTGAGAACCTGGCAAAATTTCAAGCCCCATAAACCCTGTGAATACTTCTGCTTATGTACAGTTATTCACAGAAACCCTGTACAAGCATGTTAATAGCTGCATAGATGCAGCTGCACCCACCAGGAAGAAGTACAGAACTAAATAAAAAAACAAGCCACCCTTCTGGAATCACAAAATCAATTGGCTATATAACAGGATGAAAATCATGACAAAAATTAAGAAGGTGCAGCACCCAGCAGGATAAAAGCACTCTCATCAAACTAAACTAACAACTCAGAGAACAAATAAAGTCTACTAAAGCCAAATTTGAGGTAAGTTTGTCCTCCCAGGTCAAGGGAACCACAAAGCATTCTTTAACTATGTCCGCAACCTCAAAGGCAACACACAATTGTGTGCAGAGCCCATGGTAAATGGAGCAGCCTGTACTGAGCCAGAAGATATAGCAAACCTCCTGGCTGATAAATTCAGCTCCAACTTTACTCCTCTCTCCCCCTCAACCTTCCCTCAGGAAATATCATCAAATATAACTCCCGTACTATCACTAGGGAACAGGTCCTTAATGCTCTCTCTAAGACCAAGAACACTACATCAATGGGACCACACAATATCCCAGGATGTCTTTTAAACAGCATGAAACATGACCTATCAGGGCTTCTGGAATTACTACTAAACTGCAGCCTCCAAACAGGCTTCATGCCGCATGAATGAAGAAAAGCAACAGTCATCCCTCTGCACAAAGATTGGCCATCTACAGACCATGGAAACTACAAACCCATGTCTCACTAGTCTTATATGTAAAGCCATGGAAAGAATGATCATGGAGATGATCAACAGAGATATAGTAAACCTCCAGACACTGGACCCAACCCAGTTCTGCTTCATCAAGGGCAGGTCATGTCTACTCAACCCGGTGGGCTTCTTTAAGAAGGTCACCAATACAATAAATGAGGGCAAAATCATTCACACTGCCTGTCTTGTCCTGGCCACAGCATTTGACACAATACACCATTCAGGAATTTTGACAAACTCAAGAGGTTAGGTACAAACCCATATGTCACCCAATGGATAGCCAACTGGCTCACAGACAGGACCCAGGAAGTCGGAATTGGGGAGTCTACCTCTATAAAGAGGCCAGTCACAAGTGAAGTCAATCAGGGATCAGTCCTTGGACCGCTCCTTTTTGGCATTTACTTCTTGGAAGTCAAGGCCAATGTCAGTGGTCTCTGGTTGACTAAATTTGCAGATGATTGGAAATTAGGAGCTGTCATTGAATTTCACACTGACACAGACAAACAACCGGTGTCAGAGTCACGGACTAAAACTAAATGCCAAGAAATGCATAACAGTATCATTTGGGAAGTCATCCATCCCTGGCAACTATCATATTGACAACACACCCCTTAGAGTTGACCCAGTAGTCAGGGACTTACGGACACACATGGATAGTAATCTAGCCTTTGATCATCATGTGTCTACAGTGGTAAGGAAATCATTCTATGTTGTGCAACTTATAAACAAAAGTATGCCATCTAAGTCCAAGGAAGTCATTGTTCCACTGTATTCGGCAGTCATCAGACCTTTCATTGAGTACAATGCCCCCTTTGGTATGTACCTAACCAGGCATATCCAACAATTTTAACATCCATAGAGGTTCCTCACTAAAAGAATATAGGGCGCAAGTAATATGTCCTATGCAGACCACCTCAAGGCCCTATCCCTGTATTCTGTCTCCTACAGGCTTTTGAGGAGAGATCTATGCCTGGCATACAGGGCATTGTCAGACTCCACTTTGATGGACCTCCTGCATATCCACAAAACAAACAGCACCGGAATTACCCATTCTAAAGACCTAAACCTTGCCTGTGATATAAATAGGACCTGCTGGAGAGAAAGGTATGTATCCCAGACACTACCCCAGCTATGGAACAGGGTCCCCATCCATGTGAAGCAGAGTTCCTACCTAACCCAATTCAAGTGCAATTTGGAAAATTGGATGAGAAAATGGAAATACATCCCTGGTTTGGCACCTACGTCTCAAATGGACACAGGTAACCTGTAAATGGTTCATCTCCCTGGCCCATGCTTACACTTATCAAGGGTATCAGAACTTGTCAGAGATTTGGGATGCATGGCTAGGCTTAAAAAGGCCCTTGAGGTCATTGTACTAGTAAACGCCTATGAAACTAAGAGGAAAAGAGGAAGGCCTAAGATAAGGTTTATGGATGTGGTGAGAGTGGACATGCAGGTGGTTGGTGTGACAGAGCAAGATACAGGAGGACAGGAAGAAATGGAAACAGATGATCTGCTGTGGTGATCCCTAATGGGAGGAGCCAAATGAAAAAGAAGAGAACATGATCAACCTCTTTGCTGTCAACACAAAGTTAGGTGCTGCAGTGACGGATAAAGTAAGACTCTAAGGAAAGATTTAGAAGTAGGCCAAAAATGGCAGCTGAGGTTCAGTGCTGACCACCACAATGTAATGCAACTGGACCCATAAAAATCTTAGTGTGAAATATCAGATTGGGAAGTATAATTGAAGGCAATAGAGCAAGAAAGGCATTTAGGAGTGTTAATTACTCCTGAGATGGCCCAGAGTGAGAGGGCAAGGGCAACGGTAATCAAAAAGCTGGGTGGCATCTTCCGAACAGACCGATTCCAGAACCAGAGGTAAAGAAACACAGCTGTACATGTAAATTTACCATAAAATAATGATGTGTGAATGATCAGTGCTCCAGTACCCTAAGCTATATTGGTTATATCTTGTATGCTGGTTGCATCCTTATATAACAGCCAGTCAGCTTCCAAAGCTTCAAGGTACCTTCCATGTGCCCAAACCATTAGTCAACTCGAGCAGAGCTGACTAAAATCAAGGTTTGGGCAGCAGGCCCACCAGAGCTTTCATGCCAAATCAGAGAAGGAGGCTGAACCCTGACAGAATGCTGCCAGGAATAAGAAAAAACAAACTACTACACCCTGGCATTAAAACACACAAAAAGAGGATGGAGGCAAGGAGCAGCTACTGCAATTATGATCACTGAACATCTACTCTTATGGTAAGTTTACTTACATAACTATACAATGTTCATGATGCTGATCAATGCTGCAGTAGCCTAAGATATACGGGTAGACTACCACTGCTTACAACAAGTGGGAGGTAGAAGGAGAGGGGTCCAGGAGCCCCTTGAGAATAGTCCTAACAAAGCTTGACCTAGAACTGGTGAAGGATTCAAACTTGTACTTTGTAAAAGCCAAGGCCAGGAAGGATTTGCCTTGACCATGCATGGAACAATTTTGTTATGGGGGGAATAACAAAAGGAAACCATTTCAAAATAGTCTGCTTTGACACAGGTTGTCCCTTCTTACCTTCACAAGAAATGAATAAATGATTGGAAGTTCTGAATGATTCTATCAAGATACTACTGGAGATGTCTGTGGACATCCTAGGTATGAAGTATCCTTTCTCCCTTATTATGGGGTACAGGAAAATGGATAGCTTTGGTTAAAGTAAACTTGGACACCACATTAGGCATAAAAGGAGGACTAGTTCTCAAGGAAACTCTGTCTCTGTGAAAAATTATATAAGGCTGACTATCCATAACAGCTTACAACTCAGATACTCTTCTTGTAGATATCAGAGCAACCAGTAAAACTGTTTTCCATGTTAAGAACCTCAGGTCAGCCAGATAAGCTAGTTCAAATGGAGCAAGTGGCAGCTTCTCTAACACAAAATTATTAAAATCCCAAGGAGGAGCCACAGGTTTTCTTGGATGTTTCCTATGCAAGACCCCTTCCAAAAACATTTTAACATAGGAATATCTTGAAAGAGGGGGCTCCGTGGCAGTCATGTTGAAAAGACTGATAAATGAACATTGATAGAGGAGTAAGGCAGGCCACAGGAAAGTAACACAAATATTGCAAAAACAGAGAAATGCTAGTCCTGCATGGGGGCTGGTTATGTTGCTGGTACTAACTAAAAACCCTTTCTATTTGCTAATATACGATTTTCTAGTAACAAGCTTTTTTTGCTTCCACAAATACCTACTGCAAATCCTCAGTAAACGAGTGCCTAAAAGGCATTATCCAGGCAGTCATCTGAAGTTGTCTGGGGTTGGTCTATCAAACACCCCTGTTCTTCTGTGAGTAGGCCTAGTCTGTGAGAAAACTTGTGGTAATTGTCCCTGGTCAATTCCAAAAGAAGGAAGAACCACTGTTACCCGAGCCAGAAGGGAGTCACCACAATGATCTTGGGGAATTCTTTCTGAACATGAAAATTCAGATGGATACAAGTGAAAAGGGTGGAAAAGCATACAGGAACATTCCTGTCCAAGGAAAAGATAAGACTTCCATCTTGCATGGAGTCCTGAAGTAGAATTTTGCCAGCTGATTGTTCCACAAGGAGGCAAAAACGTCTACTTGAGGAACTCCCCACAGATGGATCAAATCTTTGAAGACCACAATCTAGTTTCCATTTGTGTGGGTCTGCCTTTGTCCTGCTCATCCTGTCTACCCTATTGCTTTGTTCTGATGGAATACAGGTAACCTGCAGAATAACACTGTGCTGTAAAGCTATATCCCATGCTAATGTGGCTAGTCTGCATATGAGGTAAGACATGGTTCCCCCTCGCTTGTGGACCACATCTCTGGGGTATGTCAGTAATAACGTGTTGTGCTTCTGGGGACCAAAGGTGATTCAGAGAGTTGAGTGCCTTGACAGAGGTAAGCATCTCTTTTACATTTATTTATGTCCCCAGATACCTTGCACTTTTATTTGCCTTGTCACTACTCTAAACAAAGTCCGAGGCGTCTGTGGTGAAGAACTGCTTTGGAGTAAGAAGGGAGGAAGGGTGACCAGGATTCTGTGATATTTGGTGTCTCCACAAAGTGACTTCTGTTCTCACTAATCCCAGAATTGCTATCTGAAAAGATAGAGGGCAATGGTGTTGGGACCAAAGAAACTTCAGATTCCTCTATATCTTTCTCATGTGGAATCTTGCCAGAGGCTATCATGAGAATTAAAGATGCCATGAGACGCAGAATCCTGAGTTATTCCCTTGCAGTGACTGAAGTGTGAGTGAAAAACCAGTGGAATACATCTAAATATAAATATATTTTTTCCTGTTGAAGACATCCCAGGAACACTATTCTGTGCGATGGAGTCAAAAAAGACTTTTTAATATTCTCAAAGAATCTCAGCCTGCATAGGAGATCTCTTACCCAAGTAAGAGATTGCTGAAATTTTGAAAAAGTCTGTAAAAATAAGCAAGTCAGCTAAATATGGAAACGTGTGTATACCCTGTAGCCTGCAAGGTGCTAGAACTGGAACTAGACACTTTGTAAACACCCTTGGAACAGTAGATAATTCAAACAGTAAGGCAAAGAACTGACAATGTGATCCTTATTTGACTATTCTTTGTGCTGGGGTTTCTGACAATGTGATCCTTATTTGACTATTCTTTGTGCTGGGGTTTCTGACAATGTGATCCTTATTTGACTATTCTTTGTGCTGGGGTTTCTGACAATGTGATCCTTATTTGACTATTCTTTGTGTTGGGGTTTCTTGCTTTCTTTTTGAACCTCCCTGACTAAGATTTTTAAATTTGTACTTACCAGCATTTTTCTGAGCAATTTGCTCCATGGTCAAGCTTAAAATGGTGCCTCTTTCCTGAAGAAACTAGTAGCACACACTGGCAAATTTCAAAAGTAAAGCACTGTAGCACAATTTACCAGCCCACAACAAGTAATTTAGTTTCTCCACAGAAAAAAAAAAACATTTTTAGAATGTTTAAAACAACTTTAAAACTGTCAAACACAACAGTGCTTTCCTGGTTAAAAATACAGCACATTCACGTGGTAGTCATACTCCTACCTTAAAAAGTATTTTCCTACACAATTAAAAATATTAAAAAAAATAAATAAGTCAAAGTTTTTTTTTGCCCTAAAGGGGACTTATCTGTCCAGCAATGGAACAGCATAAACCAATGTCTATCCCCAAAAGCCAGCACAGGAGCGCTTTCTTCAGAGGCACGGAAATTCTGAAAGGCTTGGCACCCAAAACTGTATTTCCGTTGACTAACGGTTAGGGCAAGTGGAAGGTGCCCTGAATGTTTGATAACTGGCTGGCTGTTATAGCCTCTGCAGGATATAACTCATATAACTTAGGCAACTGTAACACTGATCAATATGAAGAACATCTGCAATGTATTACTTTCATTATATTCTGATTAAGTATTTCGACTGCTGAGGCATGAGAAGTAGCTCAAGGAGAAACTTTGATCAATGTTCATACTGTTAAACTAGCAAGAGAAAATGTATCAGCTCACTTTGTGTTTCAGCTGCAAAGGAGAAAAGGATGGAAGGCAAAAGTGAATGAAGTAGAGCCGTTTTCATTTTTGAAAAAGTTTTTAGAGTTAAACTGCACGTTATCTTTATAAAAAATATATCAAACTAGAACACTGCAAACATTGTAACAGACCTGTGCCTTATGGGGAGGAAGGGTGCTTTGAGTGCTTTTCACATGAAGTCAATGTGAAAGAAAGTACTGTAGTTAACTGCATAACAAGTCAAGACCTACACTACATATAGAACAGAAAAACATATTAAGGTGCTATGTAAAATGAAACCATGTGCAGTACTGCAGCTACTAAGGGATGAGTTTGTTACTATGCAATGAGCAGCTTAAACGAAAATATCAAAGTAAACATATATAAATAAAGAGACAGGAACTAAATAGCCTTAGAAAATAAAACTGTGATAAATAGTAATTTTAGAAAGCATTAACAAAGCTATCAATTGAAGTAAAGAACTTATGTGTGAGTGGACTCTACAAGGAATGATGCCTCTAACTGGTACAGCTGTACTAGACAGAGAAAAATTACTATACAAATATATACACACAAACACAGAACATGAATGTAGTCTAAATTAAAAAAAGATAAAAACTTTGCTTGTAAATTTTTGCAGGGGGGAATGCCTCCCTCACCCCCCCCCACTCCCTGCTACTTAAATATACCATCTCCGAGATCACACTACAGTGAAGAGAAAGGTAAATTTCCCATTCCGTGGCATTCTGTTCACTGTAGTGCAATCTCTGAGTTGGCATATTTTAGTAGTAGGGGGGGTGGGGGGGTGGGGTGCAGGAATGAGTTTGATATTGCAGAACTTTGATCCTCTGGTCCTCAATGACCAGAGGTTCAATACTCTGAAGGGGACCCATATACACATATCTCAAATACGTAAGATGTCAATCAGAAACTGACTAAACTGTATTCTGAGTGACATTTCCAGTGGCTCCTTGAGAGAGACAGAAATTTAAGTTTTAAAAAAGCCAGGGTATGGAGCATACTGAGAAGAAAAATTAAAACAAAAAGAAGCGTAAAATCTTTAGTTTCTAAATGAAGCACCTTCCCAGCAGCTGCAGCAGGAGAAAACAGTGAATATTACAGTTAAAACACTAGTTTATTAGGTGAAGAGTGGCCAGGAATGTTTTCTTAAAAACAGGGGGAAAAATGTTTAAATGTAATGCAAGTGGTTTTCTATGCTAGCGAGGGGAATAGAGATTAGATAGCAACAGAATGACATGAGCTTTAGAATAACTACAGCTAGATTCAGACACTGTAGTATGAATAACCTTAGTTTTTGAGCAGGTAATGTCTGTGTGAGCTGCCACTGAACTGCAGCATTATCGTCTACCTGGAAGGGATGTAATCTGCCATCAAAGTGCAGCATTAGCCTCTAACTGGAAATGTACTTTTTAAAATGTATGTAGTTTTGTGTTACTTGTGTGTCTTATAAAGGAAAGGAAAGGAATGTGTTGTGAACAGCAATATTTGAAAAAAAAAAAAAGGTAAATTAAGTTCTAAAAGGAGTGAGAAGCTGCAAATATATAGAAGTTGTGTACCTGCCAAGTGCAAACATCTTTGTATAAGCTGCCAGATGGACGATTAATAGCAAAAGAAACATCAATGTTTACTTGTTTGAGTGGCTGCACTGTCACTATTAACATGCAATGTAAACTACCTTACTGAGACAGATAAAAGGTAATGGATAATGACCTACATTAAGAAGTATAAGGTTCAAACAGCAATGTTACATGACATCCACTTGGGCAAAAATGAACATATACACTTGATGCAGCAAAGGCTTCAGTTGGATAATCTGCAAAATATCTCTAAAGGAAGACTGGAGTAATTATACTGGTAGGGAGAAGGGAGGGGTCCAAAAGTAATAGCAGAAAAGAAAAAAGTTAGTAATGGTAGATTTGTGTCAGTGAGATGATGTTTGAGCTGATAAGGATGTGGGGGAAAATACATTTTAGCAAGGTATTTTAATTATGGGTGATGAGTGGAATTTGATTTGCAAAAGTGACGCTGTAGTGGGGGGGGGGGGTAAAGGGAAGTTACAAATAGACAGTACAATTTTTTGTAAAGAAATATCTGAAAGTATTTGACATACATAATGTTATTACAGTAGCTGGAGCTCAAATAGAATTAATGTATTATTTCCCAAGATAAAGCAACTGGCACGTTTGACAGAATTTACATATTACAGGAGCATGCTCATTTGACCGAAAGTATTAAGCCATCCAATCAGACCATACCCCTGTGAGGACTAAGATATAAAGGAAAGGCACGGACACTTTCCAAAATACTTATTAAAAAGAGAAGAAATTAAAGACTAGGTAAATTTTGACAGCTGTTAATGAAAATAGAAATTGCTGATAACGGGGTAGTTTCAAAAACTCACCAGACACAAGAAAGAAGAAAATATGGGAGAAGAGAAATAGGAAATATTACAGTGGTTGGAAAAAGTTAAATCACTGCAGAATAAAAAAGGGTAACACGGCTGCAGAAGAAAAAAGGAAAATCCTTCAGAACAGGAGGAAAAGCAGCTGTACAGGGCTGCATAAAAATAAATGGGCATTTGGATAATATGCAGGAGTTTAAAAAATGATGTAATTTTTTGACAATAAACCCAGAGGCAGAAATTGTTAGAGCAATGACTAAGGCAACAAAAAGTAGGAAGATCACTAGCAAAACTCAGGGACCCTACAATGAGAAGAATAAAGAGAGATCCCGAGGAGGCTAAGGAATGGGTTAAACTGCAATTGGAAATATTTGTGGAAGACTTAGATTTGGCCATGTTAGATGAAGAAGCACAGCTGTTGATGGGCTTCCTATTGAAATGTCAGCGCTCGACATGCCAAGTGCTGACAAGCCAGAAAAAAAAAAAGACTGAAAATAATTTTTGCAGGGGGCAAGCCCCCCCTTGTACCCCCATGAGGGGGACAAGACTCTGCACCCCCGAATGTATTTGTGTATATATATATATATATATATATATATGGATCCCTATCACAACACCGACACGCCACAAAGTCTACATCCAAAACACCGACACCAAAAGACCAACAACACACAATACCGACAACGCACAAAACCAAACACCATAACACCAACACCCAAAACACCGACACACAAAACGTAAACTACACATTACACACAACTATACATGCACTAACCTTAACCCAAACCGTAACCCTAAGGTCCGACACAACCGCACACTTACCCTACCCGCACCTTAACCCTAACTCACTTAACCCACCCTTAAACATATAGTCCGTCACTATCGCACACTCACCCTACCGCACCTAACCTAACTCACTTAACCCACCCCTAAACCTACAGTCCGTCACTATCGCACACATACCCTACCTGCACCCTAACCCTAACTCACTTAACCCACCCTTAAACATATAGTCCGTTACTATCGCACACTCACCCTAACCCTAACTCACTTAACCCGCCCCTAAAACTACAGTCCCTCACTATCCCACACTTACCTGTCCACTCCCTAACACTACATCCCTCACTCTATTGCACACTTACAGAGTCACGCTCACACCTTCCCATGTCGGTGTTTCATCCATCGGGATCTCACCTTGTCGATCATCTGCGTCGTCGGTCTTCTCATCTCCTTCTTTAGAGTGTCAGCCTTCTGGCGTGTCGGTGTACTGAAGGGGACCCATATATATATATATGTATGTGTGTATATATATATATATATATATATATATATATACATATATATATATATATATATATATATATATGCATATATATATATATGTATATATATATATATATATATATATATATATATATATATATATATATATATATATATATATATATATATATACACCAACACCAAGATCACCATACCTTAGAGAAAAGGGAATATTCTGAGAAATGGCATCTCAGACTTAGTATGTAGTACTAAGTCTGATCTTTCAACTCTTCAGTCTCCATACTTTGGGACTCACTTTAGCAGGTCCTGACATTTCCAATGGTTATGTTGTTGATGGCCTCAATGGCTACAGAAGAAATACAAACTGTGATGCATAACCAATCCACAGGGGAAATAAAAGAAACAAATGGCATTCCTATGGAAGTTTGGAAAAAGGGAAGGAGGAAACTGAAAGATTTGGAAGGCACTGTTTAATATTGTACTGAAAGGGGGGGGAGAAATGCACACATCCTCAAGGAAAGATGTAACAACAGTACTGTCAAAAGAGGGGAAATAGTCCACAGATCTGGCACTGTGTAAATCAATTTGCATTTTAAATTGTTATAAACTGTTTATGTCTATATTAGCTAAGAGAACAGCAAAAATGCTACCAAAACTGATAAATATGGTTCAATGTGGTTTTGTGGAAGGAAGATATCTGACAATAATAATAGAGCAATAATAATTCAGAATGTATCAAAACATAAAAAAGAACATTAATGTTGGTGATCTTGAATTCAGAGAAAGTACCTAACAGGTTCAACTCAGTTCTTATGTGTAGACAAATGGCAGCATTTTCGTTTGGGTCAGAAGTGGGAATAAATGTAGGAGTGGTATTATCGGGCAAACTGAGTTTCAGTAGAGGAGACAGGCAGGGATGTCCTCTTTACCTTCTATTATTTGACTTCTATTTGGAACATTTGGCAAGGAAGATAGGGGCTCACAAATCCAGGGATACAGCTGGTATGGAAATAAAAAGAAAAGAGTTTTGTTAACAGATTATGTTACATTGCATTTGACAGTACGAGAAAAGTATATACCAGTACTGTGGAATAATCTGAAACAGGTTTAGACAATTTTGTGATATAAAATAGGATTAGACAAAAAACAACAGGGGGTAATTCTGTGCATGTGCACGAGTTAGTTCAACAATATCTGTATTTATGGGGACATGGTAAAATCAAATACTAGGGATATGATTTAAAGATGATCACGGCAGCTAAAACCCACAGAAAGAGACTAAGCAGAGGATAATTAGAAAAATATGCAAGATAATGGTTATTATTACATATCTGAAAAACATGACACAAGCAGTGAAAATATTTATAGCTCCTTTGGTTATATATGTAGGTTAGGCATATTTATATCAGCCAGATGAGAAGTTGGGGTTACGCAATTAATAAGGAGTTGAAAGAATTTATTTTGGAGAGGAAAAAAGCAAGAGTTAAATGGGTTAAGCTGATTCTCTATACTGAGCAAGGGGAGTCAGAATTACCAAATTTAAGGGATATTTTAAGGTCATGCGACTGAGGTATGCATATGCAACACAAGTTGAGGGATACAGACTGAAGCAGAAAAAGATGATGGTGATACAAGAGGGAATGTTAAGTGGATAAATACAGACTACTATTCTGTTTGAAATCTGTTAAGGGAAATAGAAAACCTATACAGAATATTACAGTTAAAAAGTGGCACTGGGGCAAGGAGATTCTTCTTAGAAGATTTATACAATATTAAGGGTACAAATATTAAGCATTAGATGGCAGGAAGCAACTGGAAGAAATCAGCTAGGGAACCAGGGTACTGTGATCAACTACACTGGAATGGTAAAGTAATATAGTGGGTGAGAAGCCAAACAATTGTTTGACTTGCAAGTCAGGGATCATCACCCATATCAATGACTGATATTAGAATATAGACAAGGAGAGTGGGAGAGAGAAATAATACGTTAAAGGCCAATGCTGATGGAGTTTCTAGTGAAGCCAAGAAAGATGTCATTAAATACGGAATAATAAGCTGGGTATGTATGATGTTGCACAATAACTATAAAAATCAATCAGAGGAGGATTGAAAAGATTTAGAATACAGAAAAAGTAAACAAATTATGAAGAAACAATGAAAATAGACTTGTAGTGTACTCAAGTATGATCTCAAAAACTAAATGAAATGACAAACAAGAGAATGCCTCAGACCTAAATACTATAATTTAATAATGGCATTGAGAAGGGATATGTCAACAGCTGAAGATCAGTGCAGTACTGGTGAAATATTTTCATTCATACTAAACATAATGTATAAATACTAGTCTGAATGCTTAATAGCTTTAAGCGAAGCAGGTTTCTCATGACAACACTGGTGAAATACAGCTGCAGTTGGATGAATTTCATGCTAATGATTCAAACTAATTTCATCATAAGAATAATAGGCGGACTGTTTATTGGATAAAAATGAAGCAGACTTCAACAAATATGCATGTATACCTCAGCAGCAGCTAAAATACCGGGATTGTATTTGAGGTACTAAACTCAATCTACACATAGCACTATCTTAAGGTATCTCAAATTGCATTTTAAAGAATCCATCTTAAGGGCAATGTACAAATGGTAGAAAGAATCACATGTTCAATTTGAAAGAAAACACAATCGAGTTTTAATTACCGAAATATTCCCCTACAAATCGTTATCCTCATCCTATTTTGAAAGGAAATCAGATTTAACCATAAAACCGAAGTTTTAAGTAGCTCTCAGATCATTCTAATTCAACAGCAGAGACAAATACGTAGGAGGATTTTTTTTCAAAAGTAATGTTTACATTTCTAAACAGAAATCCTAAACTTATACAAGAGGAGGTATGACCTCTACAATGAAATAGATAACATTGTTAACTCACAGTTACACAGCATTTACAAACCTCAGATAAGATTTTCTCAGAGTCTCCAACATATGGTGAAAACAGATCTGCTCCACTGACAGACAGGAAGGTACAGTAACAACTATTGGCAGCAGCCTTTACTAAGGTAGTTTTGGCACACCCAGGCGGTCCGCAGAGAAGAACACCTTTTGGGCGACTCAAGCCCATCCTTACAAATGCCTCTGGGAATTTCATAGGCCATTCAATGCTCTGAAAATTCAAGAAAAATATGTATTACACAAGTAAATACATCCCCCAGCAACCTCAAATAATTGGTAACATTTCTACAATGTAGCCGATCAGTAACTCTTCCTCTTTAATACAACTTTCCTAACATTATTTTTACATGTATGACGTTGTGCATGAAACGAGAACCACTCAAAACGTTTATTATTCTCTTTACTACTACACTGTAGAATAAGAAAACTTAAGAATCTGAGTAGGAGACAGTTCTGTATCAGAGTTTTCACTGGTTACATGACTGTAAAGTGATTTTCCATGGGGTGGTCTAAATTTCAGTACTAAAATATAATGCAGTCTTTGCCTGAGATGGAAAATAAAACAAACTCCATTAGCAAAACATATTCCACTTTACCTTTCCCCATTTGTCTCTAGCATCATTCTTCTATGTGCTTAAAACAGCCACTGTCTGTGTCATTTTTCACCCACCAACAGTATGTTTCAAATAATACAATAATTGCTTACTTATTTATTAACCAGGGTAAAGCAATGATGTAGATGGATCTTTTACAAATTCAACCTGGGAGCACTGTCTGGTTAAGTGACTTGGTCACTGTAACACAGTTAAGCAAATGGTGGCTGAGGGAATCAAACCTTGGACTCCAAGAAGCAGCTTGTTAACAATGTACAGTCTTAGTACTCTGCCCTAATTCACAGATAGTTTTGTATTACAGCTAACACATGTAATTCATCTTTCTTTATGACACCTGACACACATTTAAAGCTAACAAAGTACTTGGAAGGCTCCAGACTGTTCATAAATACTTAACAGCAGTAAAACCACAAAGTGCTTTTGTGATATAACAATCTTTGAAGGTTTTTTCAAAATTACTTGTTTGTAATGATTAAGAAAGCCTCCAGCTTAACAAGCCTACACCAAATGTAAGTGTTTGTACAGCTTCAATGTAGTTTAAATAAGTTACATGTTCTATTTGCTCTGTTACAGTAGGCTTGCCAAAGCCAGGATCTCAATTTCCAACCCAGTCAGAGTCTATCATTCAAATAGACACAAATACTTAATTTTGTGTGTGTGTGTGTGGGGAGGATGTCTTCTGCAACTCCATTGCTAAAGACTGTGCCCCAAGAACAGTTGATCACAGTGAACTCTAAGGATGATTTGACTTGGTGACAAGTACAAAGATAAAAGCTGCAATGGTCTTGAGTAAGACTGCTACATTAAACCAAAAATAGTACTTTTCTATCAAATGGGCTGAAACAGTCAGGGTCAGACATTCTGTTCTTCGTAACAGTCAGGGTCAGACATTCTGTTCGTAACCCACACCATTGAGTTCTGTCTATATCCTCTCTTGGCTGGGAAAACAGGCTAGTATTCATCAAACAATGACCTTCGACTAAGCAAAAATAGAAGTATGCAAACATTTTTATTACTGATTCAAGGAACATTTGAAACAAACCATATTAGTCATCTGCTAAACACTTACTTAAAAGGACTTGCACAACGGTAACCTGCATACTCACACAGTAATACTTCCTATGGTAGATGGGGCCATCACTCCTTCGTCAGCTTCTTGGAGGGGCTACCTGGCCACATTGCTCAGCTACAATTTTATTAGTTATATTTTGCAAAGCAGCCTTTCAATAAGACATACAGCAAGAGTACACCACCATCTGCTTAAAAGACTATACTGAATTCAATTCATATCTTCAAAACAAAAATCAGGAAAAAATATTACTTCTATGGTTCTAATGTCATGTAAGAATTAATATGGATGGAGGGGGCATAAAGAGGTTAACTGGCTACATCAACATTATAATAATCGCTACAAATAACTGTTAATAAGAGTAAAAGGCAGATTTAGAGAGAAATAGGCAAAAAAACAGAGATACACATATAGTACAATTAAGTGAGGCATTCAGTGCACCAGCGAAATGACTGACTCCACTTCTCATTCTGGTACATATTCTTACAAACGGGTACTTAACTCACACAGGGGCATTCGTCCAGCTCAGAAGTTAAAACCATTCCCAGGCCAGCCGTTGCTGCCAGAAATGCCAATCATTTCCCCCAGGACCTTTAGCTGCACATCTACATATAGGAGAAGATTCGGATTTACATTTTTTTTTTTAGCTGTAGTCTCCAAAACAGAATAAGCATGAGTGAAGTAATATATGGAACCACCATGACTCATAATAACAAGACAGAGATCAGGTCAGGTTTTGTCATTATCCCTTGCCATGGTAGCACAGAGAAGATGCTTCTCATTATCTTTACCTTTTGCTGATGCTAGGTTACCAGTGATGACTGCACTAAAATACTTCATAACTATTTTCATTCTTACACCTCTAAAAACAGAAAAAGCCATGCAAGGTTGTATAATCATCTCAACGCTCACATGGTAAAAATAACCATAATGAGGCCTACAGGCAACAAATAGAAATTAAGACAATAACTAGGACAAAAAGAGATGGAGGGAGGCTACTCAAACTGGAAAGGCAATGATGAGCTGAGTTGCTTAGTAGACAATTACCCCAAAGAAGGACTAAGCACATTTACAGGATGCACAGGTTACATAGGGGTGAAGGGTGGAGTTCACAGAAAACAGCAATGTACACCTCATTTGTGTGGCAGCACCGTAAGCACTCAAAAACAAGGAGGTATTTACTGTAAAGGTAAACATCAATGCAAGGTGCGCTCTAACACTAATAAAGGCAGAGAAGGCACTCATGTATGGGGTTTCCTAGTGTAACAGGCACACAGAACTACAAATCTTGCAGCCAGACTAGAAATGGGGATGGCAGAGTTCAGAGTTTTGTGGGTATGTCATACAAGCTGTACATCTATGCATATATAAACTGCAGAAGACAGTCAGGAAGGGGAGACAACACATCTTAGTACTGCAGCCATTGGATAAGGCTGAAGAAGTATCACATGCTATATACTCGAGCAGTAATTGTGACTTAGCTGTAAGCTAGCTCTACATATAACTCTTTTTTTTAGGCAACAGCAAGTTGGAAAAGGCAACTGCAGCTCGGGCTGCTACTATGTTACCATGCATATAATCAACTGAAAAGTACAGTAAGGGTATACATCAAGTCAAACCTGTGTACCACCTTTTACTACATATGTACAATGTATCTTTGGGTGTAAAGAAAAAAGAAGCACAGTCCACCCACTTGTATAAGAAATGGGTAATAGGATATACAGAAATACACAGCAGGGTAGCACTCTGCACCTTCTTGTATGAAACCAGCACACTGACCTTACACACATCTGTATACCTAGCACATTAGGTACAATGTGGCTATACTAAGGGTGTAAAGAGTGCAGTGCTGTGCCATCTACAATGCTGTGCTATTTAGCTGCATGACGGGATGGCTGTATGCAGTGAAGATTACTGCTGTTAACTAGTACTCACGTGCTGCTAGCTAATACTGAGAGACAGTAGATGGCAAGTGTTCATTACATATTCTTCCATATTAGTGCTCAACTGCATCTCATTTAATTTTCATACGGTGTGTAGTGATACCCCATATACTCTTCTGTTTGTCACAAATGATGGTGTGTGTCTTTTCCAGATGTTGTGTGTACTATATCCTTCACTAGAAAGTAGGAGTATACTACTTTCTGTACTCATTTATCTGTAGCTGTCCCTGAAGTGAGACTTTGCTTCTTCCCTGCATTCTTTGCACTGGTTCTAAGCAGTACACAGTACGTCTCCTTAGTCTGCCCACCCAGACCAATGTTTCTACCATCTAATTTATTTTCTTTCAGAACAGGCTTACTGAGCATCACAAAAGCACCAACGTCTAAGTCGTCATAAAAGAAAGTCTTTCAGAAGCATCAAAGAACTGTACTTGGCCATCATCAGGCACATAATCGAGTAAAATGCTCCCTTCTGCATGTACCTAACCAGGCACTTACACCAACTGGAGCAGCCCCAGAGGCTTCTCACTAAAAACAATACAAAGTGTAAGACACGTCTTATGGAGACCAACTAAAGGCCCTATCCCTTTACTCCATCTCATGCTGTTTACTGAGAAGTGACTTATGCCTGTCCTACAAGGGCCTTTCCGATCCAGCCATGATGAAAATGTTACATATTTGCAAGAAAAATTCTATAAGGGTTACACATTCCATGGGCCTGAACATTATTTCTGACTAACAGAACTTGCTGGAGAGACAGATTTGTATCTCAAAGGCTACATCGTCTGTGGAATAAACATTCCATCTTCGTAACACAAAGCCTGTCCCTCACTCTCTTCAAAAAGAATTTGGATAATTGAATGGAGAACTGTAAATTCACTCCTGGAGTACTGCCCATGTCCCTTATAGACAGAAGCAGTCTTTAATATGACTTAGATTTCCAACACTCAAAGACCCACTACCCTTAACCCCTTTTTTAAAAAAA